>NC_058133.1:468555002-468626770 GCF_016433145.1 Gracilinanus agilis
TCCTTCCTTCCTTCCTTCCTTTCTTCCTTCCTTCCTTCCTTCCTTCCTTCCTTCCTTTCTTCCTTCCTTCCTTCCTTCCTTTCTTCCTTCCTTCCTTCTATTTATTCTTCTTCTCCTCCTCTTCCTCCTCCTCCAACCCTTCCTCCTCTTCCAACTCCTCCTTCTCCTACTTCAACCCTTCCTCCTCCTGCTCCTGCTCCTCCTCTTCTTCCTCTTTTGCAACATGGCTAATATGAAAATATATTTTGCCCATTTGCACATGTATAATCTATTACAAAGTGTTTGTCTTCTCAAGGAGGAGAAGAGGGAATTTAGAAATTTTTTTTTGCCTCTTGCAAAATTAACATTTTTTAAATTTCTCCCTTCATTGTTTGTCCTCTTCAAAAACAGAACTACTACTGTATTTATAGCCTCGAATCAATCTTCATGTTAGCATTTTATATTTTTTATTTTGAACAGTGTATAACTAAATTATATTTTTAAATGTTAAAATTGTTTTAAAAAAACCAAAACATTCTTTAAATAAAAATAAATCAATGCTCTATCAATCTTTCTATCTTTAAGGACCAGTGATTTCATTATTCAATTCCTCACTCTACCAAAGATTTTCACCCCCTGTGCAATGTAGGAGATGTCAAGAGTTGCTGTAGTTGTAGTCAAAAAATCTACCATCCTGAGGCCACCCTGACTGAGTGGTTCTCCAAGTCCATCACAGGCCTACTTATACTCAAAGGTCTTTCTCATTTGGCAAGGCCGGCCCAAGCTTGCATTCTTGGCATAATCTTCAAGGGTCAACTTTCCTTCTCATGATGAGGCAGACATTAGCAAAGGGCTAGCATGAATACTTGTTAATAATTAGTAAAATAATTGATTCATTTGCAATTAATAAAGTCTCCTTAGCAGTAAGTCACCAAGTTTTGTGGATTCTACTTCTGCAGGATTTCTAGTAACTATTCTTTCTTCCCTTTTCCCATTGCCACCAACCTAGTGTCCTCATTACCAGATGTCTGGAGTATTGAGGCCACTTCCTAACAGACCTTATCACTTCCATTTACACCCTCTTTAAGCCATCCTTCATACTAGAACCAAATTAAAATTCCATATGCTATGATGTGGTTGTGCCCTTATTCCTTGGCTAGCCTTGCTAAGATCCTGAAATGGCAAGAGACTGTGCAGGTAGAGCACTATAATATAGTCTGGAAAACTACTCTTGGCTCTGACACTGTGAGACCTTGAGAAAGTCACTTCATCTCACTGTGCCTCTGTTTCTTTTCTATCTACCTCACAAGTTTGTATGGAGGAAAATGTGTTGCAGTCCTTAAACCATTACACAAAAGTAACCTTTGGTCCAAACTCCATTAAAATAAGACGCTTCTTATTGGTGGAGATAGAGCCCTGCCTTGCAAGAGGGATCGATCATTCCTTCATCATCACCATCAAGAAGAAAGTCCCATGCCTATGAGCTTTGGGACAAGAATAACAAATGTAAACTTTTAGAATTACCAAGTAAAGTTCAGACTCCTTTCCATGAGATTAAAAACCTTTCACAATATTTTCTGCTCTGATTTTCCAGCTTTATCTTATGCTATATACTACTGAGTGGCACAATGGATAGAATGTTGGACCTGGAGTGAGGAAGACTCATGTTCTGACTTTATATCCAGTCTCAGACACTAATTAGCTATATGATCCACTTAACCTTGTGTTCCTCAGTTTCCTCATCTGTCAAATGAGCTGGAGAAGGAAATGGCAAACCACTCAGTGTCTTTGCCAAGAAAACCCCAAATGAGGTTTTGGTTTTATGAGATTATTCACTTAACAAAAATGAATAATATGGAAATATGTTTCCCGTGATAATCCATGTATAACCCAGATTGAATTGCTTGACAACTCCAGGAGTGGGGAGGGAAGAAAGAAAGGGGGCAATATGGATCATGTAACTTCAGGAAACTCATGTGGAAGTTTGTTATTTAAATAAAAACGTTTTAAAAAAGAGAAAATCTCCAATGATGTTGCATAAAATCAGATATGACTGAAATGACTGAACAACAACAGATGTAACGTCTACATCTTGTTTATACTCTTCCCAATGACTGAAATGCCTTTCATTTCCTAGATATACCAATCTCTCGAAATCCCAATTGATCCTTCAAGACCTAGCTGAAATGTTATCTCTTCCATGAAGATCTCCCCTGGTCATTAATGACCTTTCCCCAACTCTGACCCCATATACTACATGACTTGAACCTCTCTTCTTCACTTGAGTATGTTTATTACTCCTGAATAATACTTCCATTGGATGTGAAGTACATAGGTCAAACCCTTCTCCAGTGACTGTCCTACCACCATACAGGCAGTGTATGGACATAGCCTACACATAACAAATCAATTTGAATAGGATAGCCAAGGAAATAAGAGGGAAAGACATCCTCTTCAAGTACATAAATAAATCCAATCTTCCCCAAACTTATTGACTAGGAGGGAAGAGAACAAAGTCCCTGAAAACTCACACTCCAAAGGAGAGAAATGGTTTCGCCCTCATTGCCATCTGCCTTGCATTGTAGCTGCCTTCATCTCTTAGCAACTGCTCCTCAGCTCTGCTTTCTGCAGCTCCTTGGCATGGTCAGGGAACTATCTGCTGCCATCTCCCTCCTCTCCACAGCTGTCATTTGCCAAACTGCCACCCAAGGCTGCTGCTCCCTGCTTTGGAAGCTGCCCAGTGGCTGTTTTCTCCTCCCTGCTGCAGTTGCAGCAGCTTCTACAGTCTGGTTTCTTAGCCATTCTTGGCTGACGCCCCACCCCACCGCTGTTCCTTGCCAAAGCTAGTTGCTTCGGGGAACTGTCATTCTTAGAATGAGATCACCCGGGCCACATGCCTCAGGGCTAGTCAACACACTTTTCAGTTCTGTCTTTAATCCACCTACCAACTCTACCCAGCCGGCACAAAAGGGACACTCGGGCTGTTGGGAGAGGTTTTTGTCTTTGCTCACCCAATGGAAGATTTTCTAGCTCTTACTCCCAGGCTGAGTCAAGACCAGAGAATTTCTTTCATCTCTCACCCCACATCCACGGTCAGCACCCTAAATCCCAAGTCTTTCTGAGGATATTTTTAGATGAAGGCAGGTAGCCTCTTTTCATTTGTCCCTTCGTTTTCTGTCATCTCCTGCAGTATCTATTGTCTAACTGGGAAAATTGGCTTGAAGCTGCCATATAACTCAAAAAGACTAGAAATATTAGAAGGAGGGCAGGGAACAAAGTCCTCTGTCTTTGCTCACATCCCAACCAAGACAGCAAGATCCCTGTTCCCTCTAGATACACAGGTGATTGTCTTGCTCCCCCTGAATTCAGCTGTGTGCTGATAAATGTCGAACCACCAGCACTCCAAAATAAATAAATAAAATGTATGATTTTTTTACAAGTTTAAATCTGCATTACTAACACTTCTGCATCTTGTTGAGACAAGAGACAATCAACAGAACCAATCAAGCCCTGATTTGTAGCCTTCTTAGATGCTAACACTGCAAACCCAACAATCCCGTGACTATAGCTGGTTTGAGCTGACTCCAGTTTACCACATCTGTACCAGACTGTAAGCTCTCTGAAGACAAGACACTATTTTTAAATTTTTATCTCTTTGAAATCGACTTCACGGCTTTGTATTGAACACACTGCTCTGCACATAGTAGGTGCTTAATAAATATTTATTAAGTTTGGAGCAGTCAATTAGAAGCTAAAAGGAAAATGTCATTTGAATACCTTATATGTGTGTATCCAATCAGAGCGTGGTCTGGGGGTTTTCTTAAGGTATTCTTTGTCAGGGAGTAGGGATAACTGCAATACTAAAGCTGTATCTTACTTTGGGGCTAGGGCTGGAGGCATACTGTGTACCTTCTGGGCAGTAGGGCAAGGTATGATTTTGCTAGGGCTTAGCCCTTCCAGGACCATAGAACTCTTTGGGAATATTGACCAGACTTGCTCTTTTCCCCCTGGGGCAAGAGTACAAAGTACACCTGAGACATAAGTTTCTTTTTTTTTTTTAAACCCTGACCTTCTGTCTTAGAGTCAATACTGTGTATTGGTTCCTAGGCTGAAGGGCGGTAAGGGCTAGGCAATGGGGGTTAAGTGACTTGCCCAGGGTCACACACCTGGGAAGTGTCTGAGATCAGATTTGAACCTAGGACCTCCCATCTCTAGGCCAGGCTCTCAATCCACTGAGTTACCCAGCTGCCCCCTGGGGCATAAATTTCAAGATTTGCCCTGGATTGTTCATCTGATGCTGGGAAGGGGGGAGCTAGGAGCTAGGCAGAGAACCTTGGGATGCCTTGGGGAAGGCTACCATCTGGAATGAGGCTGGAATCTGAGGCTGGGTGGAGGAGGACTTTACCTGCCATCTGGTAACTTCCTATTTTAGCTGATCATTTTTGCTGACTCGGTGTTAAGCTCAGTTGTTTCTTTGCTTCCCGAGCGCTGATAATGTTGCCCATGGCCTCAGAGCCAGTGTTGGCACCCTGGGCAGAACCCCAGTTGCTTTGCCATTACTATGGCCCTCTTAGTGACCAGGACATTTTGAGTCTTTTCCCCATCACCAAGACTACCTCTCCCAAAGTACAGCACTCTTTCTACTATTGCCTTCTAGCACAGTGCCCTTAAAATAGCTGAGTGGGAGAAGAATCAAACTGGAAAGAGGAGACTAGAAGGCCACGGTGGGAAGAAGGGACTTTCTCAATATCCCCATGCTTCCTTCACCCAGGCTGACAGTCCATTTGCTTAGAAATGAAAGCATGAATGATAAAAAAAAAAAAAAAAAGCATTTATTAACTGCTTTCTGTGTGTCAGACACTGTCTTAAGTATGGTGATACACCAAAAAGTAGGGCTAGAAATTCAAAAAGCAAGATTTTCAATGAGCTTATATTTTACTAACATGCAGGGGACTAGGGGGAGGCCAGAAGGGGTTTTGGTCTGGAAAGTCACAGGGATGGTGAAAGGAGCCAGAGGGTCACTGATTGACATATTATTTCCAGAAATGGCAGCGTTGATTTGATTGCTGTACCAAGAGCCAGAGACGGAAAAGAGGAGAGAGGTAGAAGGGTAGGACTGGAAGATATCTGGAAATCAGAGTGCTGGGATCTGGTTTGGGCTGTATATGGAGCTTTCTGGCCAAGCCCAAGCTTGTGGCTCCAGGGGAAAAGTCTGTTATGTGCTTGAAGAAAACATTTTGCTTTCAAATGAATCCCTGGTGACCCTGAATGGTGAGATTATGCCCACCCTGCTCAGATGAGGTGGTCCTAGTCTGTTGCTAGGATCTGCAGTGTTCCAGCTCTGAACAAATCCCCAGTGGTAGAAATTCCCAGTAAAACAAAAAAGATGGGTATTACCCAAGCTCTCCATTGTCATTTTTTTTTTTTTAAAGCCTAGGGCTTGGCAGTTTCTCAAAAGATAGCCTGTTATGTGTTAACAAGTAGCCATTGTTAATGCACTTACAAAAGACAATGGGAAAGAGCAAAACTTGGTTTCTTACCAACACAGAGAAGTCAGAACTGAAAAGTAAAGTCCTACATGTTTTCCCCCCTCATTTCCCACCTTAGCAGGGCTTTCTTGATAATGACCTCTTCCTTCACTTGCTAGATTCCCTAATACCAGAAATGGGTTACACAGGATGCTCTCTGTTTAAAAAAAAAAAAAATGGAACGAAATGTGATCACTGCCTTGACATCTAGATGAGGAGAGGGAGAATGGTTTGTCCTAAATGTTTTAACTCGAAATAGTTAATTTCCAGAATATTTGCTGCTCCATCTAGTGGTGGAGCAGTGGACAAAGATTGTTTCCTGCATTTAGGTGATTTCTGGGTCTCAGGTATCTAGCTGACTGTCTACATTAAGAAGAAAAAGGGTGGTTCAAAAAGTGAGATCAATTATTTTAACTTAATGTCTTTAAAAACTCCCTGGACTTTGATCTAAGAATATATTAGCTGTTAGATTTTTTTTTTTTGAATCCTTACCTTCCATCTTGGAGTCAATACTATGTATTGGCTCCAAGGCAGAAGAGTGGTAAGGACTAGACAATGGGAGTCAAGTGACTTTCCCAGGGTCACACAGCTTGGGAAGTGGCTGAGGTCATATTTGAACCTGCCTGGCTCTCAATCCACTGAGCTACCCAGTTGCCCCCGTTAGATTTTTTTTTAACCCTTAACTTCTGTGTATTGGCTCCTAGGTGGAAGAGTGGTAAGTGTGGACAATGGGGGTCAAGTGACTTGCCCAGGGTCACACAGCTGGGAAGTGTCTGAGGCAGGATTTGAACCCAGGACCTCCCTTCTCTAGTCCTAACTCTCAATCTACCCAGCCACCTCCCTGTTAGATTCTTTAAAGCAAGTCTGCAAACATTTATTCAGCACTCCTGTGTATAGATTGTTGTGCTGGGAACTGGGGGAGATACATGATTTGGGCAAGACACAATTCCTGCCCTTACAGAGCATAGAGTCTAGTAGATTTTTCTCTTCAAATAGTTTCCATCCCTTTGGTTCAGTTTCTGTTAACATGTTGTTCACTGGGTGATTCCCCAAGAGAATTCTGAAACTATATAATAATAGCTGAAGGGGAAAGGAGGAGGAAAGGACTAAGCATTTATCGATTGTCTACTGTGGCAGTGTACTGAGTCTTTACAAACATTAGCTAAGGTATATGGTTCTAGGTGTATAACATCGACTTCATCAATATCCACTCTAGTCTCAAATAGACAATCATACCCTTGATCCTGGCATCACCCATACCCAAGATTGTGCTGGTAAATGTTTAGCAATTAACTTTCCAAAAATTCAAGATTCATGTTATTTGTTATTATTATTTTTTAAAAACCCTCCTCTTCCATCTTGGAGTCAATATTGTGTATTGGTTCCAAGGCAGAAGAGTAGTAAGGGCTAGGCAATGGGGGTTAAGTGACTTGCCCAGGGTCACACAGCTGCCCCCCAAAGATTCAATTTAAAATTCAAACTGCATTATTAATATTCTCCACCATTTTTTAAAGCATGGGATGGGGGAACCCAGTAAGTCAAGTCCTAATTTGTAGTGCTTGCTGAGTTATAAATATTAACTTTGAAACAATCTGGGAAATGAATAAATAAAGCCCAAAAAACACAATTTGTTCTGAAGAGCCAGGTCAAGCTGGCCCCAATTTAGCCTTGGGGCCATAAGAGACTCACCTCCACAATCCATTCCTTTGAAATTCCTCTCTTTGACCATAACCTCTTGTCCTTCCAGTTCTCTCTGTGGTATACCTCTGCTTAATCCATTCTCCATGTTCACCACAACGTCCAGTCACTCCACCCATCCCAGTTTTCCCAGGTCTTCAGCCTTGGTCTGGTCTCACTGTTCTCTCTCAAAATCTTAACCCTATCAGTAGTGTCAAACTCTCAGGTTAGCTGCATTGAGACTAGCAAAACTCCAGAGCACAGCCCAAACCAGATTAAAAAGTAATGGGGAAATGTTTAAAAAAATAAATAAAAATACAATTCAACATAGATAATGTTCATTTGTGGTTTTCCTAAATCAAGGTACAGCCCAGTGGAATTTTTTTCTGTCTGAGTCTGACATCACTATAATTAAATGGTTCATCTGTTTATTGCCTTTTACCTTTTAATCCCTTCCCTCATGCTCCTATCCCCTGCTTATCCCTTTTTAAAAAATCCTAAACCTGATTATTTCGATTGTAAATGGTGCCTTCACCAAAGTACTTGCTCCAGGCCCCCCCAACAGTTCTTCAGTTTTCATCATCCTGGAGTTTAGGGTCATTGTCATTTTGGTGGAACAGAAAAGGATCAGACAATTTCTTAAAATTACCTCTACCCCTTCTCTTTGGAAGTTTGGTCTCTGTCATAGTTTTTTGTTATTTTTTTAAATTAAATTAACTTTTAAATTTAATACAAACCTTTTCTCTCTCTCTCTCTTTCTCTCTCTCTCTCTCTCACACACACACACACACACACACACACACACACCTCCATCTATTTAAAAAAGAAAATACTTATTACAAATATGCAAGATCAAGCATAATAAATTCCCCATTCAAAAATGTATATGTTAGTCTGTCTCCTGATTTGGTAGTGGGTAGCCATGTTTTATCACAGGATCTATGGAACTGATTGGTCATTGTGTACATCAGAGGTTTTTGTCTTTAAAATTTCAGTTAGTCAACATTACAAAGTTGTTGCGATTGCAGAAATCATTCTTCTTCTGGTTCTGTTGGCTTCATTTCACATCAGTTTATACAAATCTTCCCAGATTTCTTTGACACCATTAACATTTCTGGCATGCAATACTACTTCATTACATTCATATAACATACTTTTTTGTTTAGCTATTCCCCCGATTGATGAGAAGCTCCTTAGTTCCCACTTTTGTGACACCACAAAGGAAGCTGTTGTAATTTTTTTCAAAATATGGACCTTTTTCCATTTTGATCTTTTGGGGGTTATTTTTTCATTCTTAAGGGGTCTAGGAACCTACTCTCTCTCTCTCTGTATTGAGCCATACAAAAGTTGGAACATAAGAGAACTGAATGTTCCTTTCCTTCTTTCCATTTGCTTTTAAGATTTAAACTTTAGTGGAGAAAGAGAACTATTGAAAGTTAGTTTGTGCTTTATAAACCAAAATCTGGAAGGATGAAGTCCACAGACTGGCCCTCCTGGTGTCTCTCCTCAATCTTGTTGCAATAGGTTCTTTTGGTCGTTTGATAAGATATATGATTTTGTGTGTGTGTGTGTGTGTGTGTGTGTGTGTGTGTGTGTTGCTAATTAACTTGCTTATGTGAAAAAGAATCAGATTGAGAGCCCAATTATCCAAAGGCACAGTAAGGTGGCACAGTGAAGGAAACACTGGGCTTGGAGTTGGGAAGACCTGAGTTCAAATGCTACCTCAGATACTTAATAGCTGTGTGATCCTAGGCAATTCACACAATTCCTTTTGTTTCAGTTTCCTCATCCCCAAACCTATCATTCTATAATCTTTGATATTTCTTTGGTTCCCTAGTATACATTCACAGAGCCCCATCCAAGCTATATCTATATCTATCAGATGTAGATATCTATTTGAAGACTTAAATATAGACATATATCAATATTTGACTGTAGATATAGATATTCAGTTTGATAAACATTTGTTAAATACCTACTATGTACCAGGTACAATGCTAAACATTGGGAATATAAAATGAGATGAAAGAAGCTTGTTAGTGACACATATACCTATAGCTAGAGATATTCATATATAGAAATACATATATCCAGATATAAATAAATAGATATAGATATTGCTTTTGAGAATGTCTATTGGTTTTCAGTTGTGTCTAACTCTTTGTGATCCCCTTTTATGATTTTTTTCTGGCAGAGAATCTGGGGTGGTTGGCCATTTCCTTCTCCAGCTCATTTTACAGATGAGGAAACTGAGGTAAACAGGGTAAAGTGACTTGCCCAGGGTTACACAGCTAATACCTATTTGAGAAAGAATTTGAACTCCTAAAGATAAATCTTCCTGACTCCAGACCTAATGCTTTATCCACTATGCCACCTAGCTGCCCTAGATAGAGATATAGTTAGCTTTATGTGTGGCGAATACAACTCAATAGGCTGGACAAGAGGAATTCTTTAACCACTTGTGTTTCTTTTTGACTGATTAAGGATCTCCTTTAGTAGGCTTGTCCAGTATCATAGGATATAATGCAATCAACCTTTGTTGTCACAAAACGAACCCCTCTAGAGGATCTCTTCACCAAGAGACAATCCCGCTTCCATTTGGACTCTGTACTGGACATCTTTCATAAGAGTGACAAATGCCTTTAATGAGAATATTTCCCTGTTTTATGCTTTGCTTGACATTAAAAATCAAAGGGTCATCAAACAAAGTTATCTTTGGAGCAGAGCATTAAGGTTATGAATAGGCAGCAAGATATTATCAATGAAGAAATAAATATGCAAGAGAAGCAGTGTGAGGGATGTCGTAGAGGCGTATGACCAGACAAGAAAGTAGGCCAGTCAGTGGGGAGAGTGAGGGATGGCCAGTGCCTAGTCTGCATGCTCCATTGGTATTCACACAATTTCTGGAGATCTGAAGGAAGGCATGTGTTCTGGCTACCCAGCCAATCAACAGACTGTCTCTTTGATCTTATGGTTAGCAGACCAGAACCAATTATAGGAGGTCTGTTCATGCTCCAAATCGGGAAGCAGGGCCCATCCATTATGTCATCTGCCTTTCTGGAAGCAGATTCCCCAGCCCCTTCCACATGGGAATAGCCTTCTGTGGTTGCTCACCAGCTTTCTATTGCATTAAAAATCTATCATATGTAAGGCATTGGCTTTTTTCTCTCTTTGGGAGAATCCTTTTATCTGAGGTTTTGTGAGACTCGGAGACTCTACCTAACTGGGAATTTGAAACCACTCTAGGAAGAATGGTCCAACAAATCTAGGAAAAACTATCTTTATTGTACTGTCCTACCTTAGTATTTTCCATGTGCTAAGCTAAGCCCTAGGTATATAAAGAAGGGCAAAAGCAGTCTTGGATTATAAACAAATAGAGGAGACAATGTGCAAAGAACTGTGTAGATGTGAAATGTATATAGGATAAATGGGAAATAATCACTAGCAATGGTGGGGAGTGGGGAATGGACAGGGACTCTGGAAGATAAAATCTTAACTGAGTCCTTAAAGCCAGGAAATAGAAATGGGGAGGGAGGAAATCACCAGGAAGGAGAGAGAAATCACAGGAAATCACAGAGACAGAGAGAGTCAGAGACAGGTGTGTATGTTTGTTTTAACCTATCCTCATCCATTTCCTAAGTATGTGCTTTTTTAAGTAACCATGTGCTTTGATTGCTGATACTTCAATACATCAACTCCCATTAAAGTTCTACTGTAGGCACCATTTCCCATTTGGATGAATCAAGATTCACATAATTGTTTTTAGGTGAAAATGTACTTAGTGATCACTGATATACTAAAGTAGTGATGGCACTCGGTCTGGGGCATGAGGTGGGGACAGTGCTCGGCATTCTGTCTCTAAAAGGTTTGCCAGCTCGCTCTGATGCCTTATTTCCCCTTGGGAATGAGTCTCGATTCTTTGTATCTATGCCATCAGAGTCACAGTTAGAAGAGTGGCTGTCACCATCAACCAAGCTGAAAGTCTGGCTTTGAGTTGGGACCCAACAATGGATCTTGTCACAGGACCAATCTAGGTAGGTTTAGAGACTCAAACCCATGATAACCCTAAAAAGACCAGCTGCTATGATAAAGAGCAATTGTGATTAGTATGAGTAGAGGAAAGACCTAAACCAAGAAATTGCAAAGAAGGACTTAAATGAAGAAATTGAGAAGATCTTGAAGTGTGAAGTTAAATGGTCAATATATAGTTTAAATAAGCACTCTCATGAGACCTAACTGATATAAACTGAAAGGTGAAAACATGAAAGACTTAATTTGTATGAACATGTCAGTCTGTAGGATGATGCCTTCTGTGATTCAGGGAAGGAGGGAAAGAGCTGGGACACACATGTAGATGGGATTTACTCTGTAGATATGAAGAAAAAGAAGCTAAACATATAAGACCCTTGTGATGTCATTTATATACAATCTTCTTTTTCTTTATATATAGAAATGTTTGTTTTATTTTTTTTTTAATTTGGAAGAAAAAAAAGAAATCTAATGTAAAGCTTTAGTAACCTAAGATAGTGGAAAATGGGGAGACTTACATTGGGGAGATACAGCTGATACATGCATGATCTTTCCAAGAGCTCATTTTAGCCCTGGAATTCACAATACCCCTCAGACTCTCCATCATATGGGATGGCTCCTCCTAGAACCTCCATTTAAGGCCAACTTTCTCTTCTTTTCATACCAGGCTGCAATCTGGTTATCTCCCATGCTCATGCACTGAATTCTTTTCTCTCTCTGTACCCCTACCCTCATTTTTTAGCTTTCTTTTATTTTTGCTCTCCATCATTCAAATGTAAGTTCTTTGAGGCAGGGGCAATCTTTTTTTTTTCTTCTCCTTGGCATAGTGCCAGACCCTTAGTATTTAATAAATGTTTGTTGAATGACTAATTGATTAGGAGCAGCTTTTTTTCTCATTGTCTATATGACCAGAACTGTGTGAGTCTTTAAAATGCCTGATTGAATGCAGGCAGGACTTTTCATGCATTTTGAGATGAAGGATTGCTTTGTCACAAGTGACATCATTTGGTAAAGGGGGTAGAGGATCCAAAGGCTGCATCCTTCCATCTTCCCCACCCCCTTAAACCATGTGGCCCAGAGAAGGAGATCTAGAATTTGAGCCTTTAAAGGTCTCTTTTCCTATTCAAGGTTAACAGTGTAGTCTCTCTAACCCAGGAACTGACACTCACAGTTGTCAAAGAAGAAACAGTTGTAAGAACTAAAGCTTGAGCCACAGGGATCCAGGAAAGCAGGCTGGGTGTTACAGCCTGCCTGACACCAAAGCACTGAAGAAGTTGAAGAATGCTAGCCCAGTGGGATTTTGGACTTGAACTTGGTGGAACTAATGCTATGTGGGAATTGAACTAAGCTGAACATAATCCTTCTCCCTTCTTCAGAGACAGAGGTCACTTAAGGGGCAGATCATGGGGCAAATATCTGTGTGTGTATATATATATATTTATTATATATATATTTAACCCTTACCTCCTATCTTAGATTCAATACTGTGAATTGGTTCTAAGATAGAAGAGAGGTAAGGGCCAATACACAGTACTGAATCTAAGATAGAAGGTAAGGGTTAAGTGACTTGTCCAGGGTCACACAGGAAGTGTTTAAGGTCAGATTTGAACCCAGGATTTTGTGTCTTTAGGTCTGGCTCTCAATCCACTGAGCCACATAGCAGTCTCATATATATGTGTGTGTGTGTGTGTGTGTGTGTGCATATATATATATATATATATGTATTTATACATATATATATATATTGCTATACCTTTGAAGTAAATCTCTCTTTGTAAAAGCTGATCTGATATCAATGGTATCAGGGTGCTTAGTCTCTAGACTCCCCAAAATAAGGAGAAATGCAATTGGTGAAGGACTGAGCCAATGGCAGACAACAGTTATTTTCTAACCTCCTATCCTGCAAGGGACACAGAGGATAAAATGTAACTCTCAGAATGTGGAGCCAGAGAATAAGCATACATTCCTGTTTTCAAGGGATTACCTTGTCCTATTATATGTGTGAATTGTTGGGGACATCCTGCCAGAACCCACTAGTTTCTAACTAAATCAGAAGTTCCTCCAGACTCTTAGAAAGCCTATTAGCAAAGCACAAGAAAGTCAAGACTAGGGAGACACGACACCTTAAATCCACATGTGGTTTGGAATAGAATTTTATAAAAAGATCCCTTACTTTTATCTTGTGTATTGGTTCCAAGGCAGAAAAGTGGGAAGGGCAAGGCAATGGGTCACACAGCTAGGAAGTATCCGAGATCACATTTGACCAGGATCTTCCCATCTCCGGAACTGACTCTCAATCTTCTGAGCCACCTAGCTGCCCCCTTGAATAAAATTCTGGTACGGTTACTTCCATTAGAAGAGAGTAAAATACAACTTCAGGTGGAGGAGAACTTTTTAATATTTCCATAAGATTTCTATTTTGAATTTAAATTTATTTAAATATTATATACTAAATACATAAAAGGATGTAATAATAAATTTATTATCTATAATAACATTCTCCATCACTATTAGAAACACTATAACCTTGATAGAATGTAAGCTATTTGGGGGCAGGGACTGTTTCATTTCTTTCCCCTTTGGTCCTCAGTACCTATCACAGAGCCTGAAACATAGTAGATACTTAAATAATTATTGACTGATCACTTGATGCTTTCTAGTCCCAAACTTAGAATCCTGACTTTTTTTTTTTTACATTATGATGCTCTTTACTTCCTACATTCAGTAAACCATTTAATACCAATGCTTTCCCAACATAATAGCTCTTGAATAGAGATAAATGTTAAGTTATTTGCTTAAGTTAAAAAAAAATATGACTCTACCAGTTCAGGATGGTGGGGACATAGCTTGAGAGCAGTTCTTGTGGAAAAAGACTGAGGGGATTTAGCTACTGTGAGCTCAATATGTCAACAGTGTGATGTGGTTAATTAGCCAAAGCTAATTTAATCATAGGCTGCATTAACAGCAACCCAGTGTCCAAATAAAGGGAGATGACAGTCCCACTGTACTCAAGGATGGTTAGACCCCATTTGGCGGGTTGCGTTCAATTCTGGCTATTAGGAAGGGACGTTGACAAGGGATATGTACATAATCAACCAGGATGGTGAAACAGTCCCAGTTGTCTTAGGAGAAATAGTTGGAAGAGCTGAAGATATTTGGTATGGAAAAGAAAAGACTGTTATCTGGGGACACAATAGCTATTCCAGAGATTAAATAGGCTCTCATATAGGAAAGGAAGTAATCATTATGTGGTTCCCGAGGGAAGAACAATGTCTGATGGAGTAAAAGGTAAAGAGGGCAGATTTTAGCTCAATATGAGAAAAACTTTGCTAATAATTACAATGCTTCCAAAATAGAGTGGGTTGCCTCATCAGGTAGTAAATTCTTGGTCACTAGAAGTAGTCAATCAAAGACTTTGTGATCATTTATTGGGGTTGTTTGATTTATTTTTAATTTTTTCCCATGGTTACGTGATTCATGTTTTCTCTCTCCCCTCATCCCTCCCACTTGAATTGGGTTTGTTTTAGAACAGATATACACATCACTTAGGAGATTTGGTTAGGTGATCCCTGAGATCTTTCCCTATTCTATTTTAATCTGTTTTAGAATCATTTCTAAGGAAGAAGAATGGTAAGGACTAGGCAACTGGGGTTAAGTGACTTGCCCAGAAAGCTGTCGTACACTAGATTTGAACCCAAATCCTCCTGTCTTCAGACCTGGCACTCTGTCTACTGTGCTACTTGGCTGTCCCACTACCCTATATTTTATGACAACAAATTTCCCCTATTTCCTAGGAAGCTTGGTGAGCCTCTATATCTTTAACACTATGATCCTTTTATTTTGGGATATTTTAATAATATAGAACTTTTAGGAGAGAAAATTGCTTAAAACTTGGACTGACAGTCCATAGGACCCAGCTAACATATTCTCACTAAAAGAAAATTATGGGACTTGCTTTCAACAAATTATATTTAACTTCTCTGAGCATAAATGCATGCCTTTCTGCACTTTAGATGCTTGGAATCTCTTCTTTTCCTCTATTGAATGACTCAGATGTTTCTCCATCTCACCATAATTAGGGCCAAATTATAGAGGCTGCATGATGCAATAAGTGCTAGATTTGAAGTTACTGGACAAAGGTTCAAATCTTGACTTAGCAGTCTGTGAGATATTGGGCAAGTTTCTTTATTTTAGGCCCTCAGGGTTTTCTTTCTAAATAATGAGAAAATTGGACTAGGTGACCTCTAAAATCTATTCCAAGTCCATCCAACTCTATAATACTCTGACACCCTCTCTTGAGTAAGATTTGCCCATGATTAGACCAACTTAGCACAATGCCTGGCACATAATTGGTACTTAATAAATGTTTATTGATAAATTGATTGGTCAGCTTTAGGGCTTGATTTAATTCAATCCAATTCTGCAAGCATCTTTCAGCACCTACTATATATTCCGACAGTGCTAGGTGCTTGCCCTCAAGAAATCCGACATTCTAATGGAATGGTTTTCTACTAGGCCATTTCTTGGTATTTTGGTAGGCTTTAGACAGACACAATTACACTATGAAAAATCGTACACCTACAACCACTTCTTTCACTTCATCCAGGACCAGTGAGATCTGGCCATTTCTTGGTTAATGTCCAGTGAAGACTTTGTGCTATAATTTTAGCCCAGAGCCGGAGAATCGTAAGCTCTGGGAGTGACTCTGTGGTTGATGTTGCGTGTATTTATGCTTTGTAGCCTTCACCTAATAAGTAGCTGGATTTGTCCTTTCAGTCATTACCAACGAGGGGAGAATATTCTTTGGCTCTGCTGCTATGCTGAAGGCTGTCAAGTAGGCTAATGCATCCTAGCTATTCGTGGACATGGGGACGTTCAGATTGTTTTGAGCTGTGTAGGGATGAGATTATAGAGAGCTGAATTTTGATAAGAGCAAGTTGGAGAGAGTTGGAAATTCTCTCCAAAGTGCTGGGCTCAAGCTAGGAACCCCGGAGAGAATTTGGGAATGCAGAGAGGTGAGAAGGAAGGAGTTTGAGGGAAAAACTGCCCCTTCCTGTTCCTGAGCTGGAAGAGGAAGGTGCAGCTTTCCTGGGCCACCTTACCTTAACCTGTTTGTAGAAGTTTGGAGGTTCCTTTTCAACTGGAGAGCATCTTAAGGAAGATCTAGTCATACCTGCTTGTGTGAAGTTGTACCTGAAGATCCTGTCTGTTGGGCTCCGGGGTTTTTACCTCAGGGTAGGACCCAGCTTTGGGTGGACTCAGCCATCTCTGGCCACTCTTAGTAGATTTTAGAGACAACTTCTTAGAGAAACCACTAAAGACTGAAGATTATAGCCAGGTAGATTAGTGAGCTTTGGGGGAAAACCTAGCTAGAAAAAGGGAGCTGGTAGCATAGCAGGAAGAACCAAAGCGTCCATCATGAGATGGTCTTAGATTGGTTGGGTAAAGTATAAGAAATTAGAGTCAGGGTATTCTTTTTGTTTAATCCTCACAGTCTACCTTGATTTCTAATGAATATAGATACTGTTTTCTTGTAACATAGTCTCCAAGGCTTTTATATGCATTGGGCCAATGGAGGGAAGTGAACTTTGCTTCCTTTCACCAAAAGGGAATTGTGATACTTATCAACAGCCAAACAAGTATCCAAACCAGTTCCCTAGTGTGGCTAACACCATTTATCCACATTATTCCTTCAATTAAGGATATTATTTCTTCAGTTGACCAGCTAGTAGTGTTGCCCTTCTTTTCTGACTAGGTTTGTGCCCTCTGACTTTTACAGAGCTAGCCAGAGACAAAAACTCTATTCAGCCTAGTTGCAGCTATTATCATTTCCTGTTAAGTTTTACTTGGCCCCTTCTCTGGTGTGAAATTTGATAGGTTCTTTTCATATAAATGGCAACAAAAAAAGTAGTGAGTTGGAAATTTTAGTAGGTTGACACAACTCTGAGTTTAGTGTATGCAGAGAGGAAATATTGGCACTAAAAAGCTGGTTCTGTATCAAGGAGTCGTTTGGGTGTCAAAGCTGTGTCCTGAGTCTCATTGGACAGTTTGCTGCCTATTTAAAAAAATGACAAACTAAAAACATTGATTTGGTAAAATGAAATGCCACCAATAAAGTTATCCTTCATTATGGTGTCCCTAGTGCGTACTTCAAAATCATAAAAAGATGTATGAACAGAAAGAACAACCTTCTATTTTTTTTATACTCTTGCTTTCTGTTGTAGAATCAATACTATGTATTGGTTCTAAGGCAGAAGAGTGGGAAGGGCTAAGCAATGGGGGTTAAGTGACTTGTCTATGGTTAACCCAGCTAGGAAAAGTCTAAGGTCATATTTGAACCCAGGACCTCCCACCTCCAGGCCTAGCTATCTATCCACTGAGCCATATAGCTGTCCCTCAACCCTTTGGTTATTAATGTCAAACAAGGAATAAAACAGAGAGACTTAAGCTTGTCAAAGATAGTTGCCTCTTTAATGGGAAAGGTTTGTTGCAGATTCCAAGTTGAAAAAAAGAAGTTTCTTATAATATCCATGTATCTATATATTTTAAAGTTCCTTTAGATTAGCATTTTCCAAACTTTTTGGTCTCAGGACCCCTTTGAACTCTTTCTCCCCCTTGTTATTTAATATTTTATTCCATTTTAATTAAGTGCTCTTTGCATTGAATCAATGTTTTATTTGAACATGTTAAGCATAAACTACATTGCTCCTAGGTGTAGAAATGAAAAGATGCTGACCTAATCAATATCTCCAACCTGAGAAGGAACAAAGTGCCCTAGTCATAAGACTTAAGGGGCCAAGCTATACCAGGAGTTTTAATTTTCTGAACTTTGCTATCATGCTACAGAAAGTATTTTTCTTGTTTACACCTGGTTTATTCTTTGATTTAATTGAATAATGTAATGCAGAGTCCAGGTAAGCTTTAGTCATACATAAATGAGGAAACTGAGTTCAGGAAAAAGAAGGCTTTCTTTTTACCGCCAAAGGACACATAGTGACACTCAAGTCTAGAGTTTAGGTCTTTTGGTTCTCATTCAGTACTCATATTCCATGCCTTCTAGTCCTTCAGTGTAGATGCAGCCAGGTCCTGTGTTAGCCTAACTGTGGTTCCATGATAACTGAATCGTTTCTTCTTAGCAGTTTATAATATCTTTTCCTTGGTCTGGTAGTTCTTGAATTAGGCTATAACATTCCTGGGCATTGTAAATTGGGGATTAAATGCAGGAGGTTATCTGTGGGTTCTTTCAATATCACTTTTCCCTCTTGTTCAAGAATGTTGGAGCAATTTTCTTAAATAATTTCCTGTAGAATGATGTTCAGGCTTTTTCTTTTGTCATGATTTTCCAGTAGTCCAATAATTCTTTAAATTGTCTCTTCTGAATCTATTTTCCAGGTCTATTGTTTTATCAATGAGGTGTTTCATAGTTTCCTCAATTTTTTTTCATTCTTTTGATTTTGTTTTATAGACTCTTGCTGCCTTGTGAAGTCATTTGCTTCTAGTTGTTGGATTCTAATTTTTAAAGACAATTTCATCCCTGACTTTTTGGTCATCCTTCTCCTTCTGGTCTGTGTGTGTGTGTGTGTGTGTGTGTGTGTGTGTGTTTTTGTAGGTCATCATTTATTTTCTTTGCCTCGTTTTCAAGCTGGCCAATTCTGGCTTTCAAGACACTATTTTCTTGTTTTAGTTCATGTCCCTCTGTTTCTAGATGACTTATTTTGCTTTTTAAATTCTTTTCCCAATTGTCTTCAGCCTCTCTTGTTTTCTTTTTGAATTGTGTTTTGAGTGCTTCCAAAGCTTGACTCCAATTCACTGGAGATTTTGCATTTTTGCTTGATGTTCCTTAGTCCTCCTCTATTCATTTGCTCTTTGTTCATTATCTGGATAAAAGCTGTCTATTGTAATTTCTTTTTTCTTTTTCTGTTGTTTTCTCATATTTTTTCCTCCTTTTCCCTCTGTCATTGGCTGTAATCTTGCTCTTCTGATTATTTGCTGGATCTGTGGGCTTGGGCTATTCTGTCCTGAAGGGGCTTCTTCTCTGCTCAGCTGATTAACTGAATTAAGCTGATGGAGCTGACCACTTGTATTAATGTGCCCTGAGGCCAGATCTTCCCCAGCTGCCCACAGAGGCTTTCAGGTTGGATAAAGCAGGAGAGACCTGTGGTTCTATCCTGCTACTGAGCCTGGTTCTCTGTCCACTCTCCACCCTTGCTCTTCTGGTTTTCTTCCAGCTCTGTTTGCTCCAGTTTCCTCATCTATAAAATGAGTTCCATAAGGAAATAGTAAACCACTCCAGTATCTTTGCCAAGAAAACCCCAAGTGGGGTTATGAAGAGTCAGACATGACTGAAATGACTGAACAATGATTGAATAGATTATATTAAAGTTTAGCACGTTGTAGAACCTCCTAAAAGAGATCCATAGTCACTCAAAAGAATTTGGACTAAGGGGGCAACTGGGTAGCTCAGTGGATTGAGAGTCAGTCCTAGAGATGGGAGGTCCTAGGTTCAAATCTGGTCTCAGACACTTCCCGGCTGTGTGACCCTGGGCAAGTCACTTGACCCCCATTACCCACCCTTACCACTCTTCCATCTATGAGCCAATACACAGAAGTTAAGGGTTTAAAAAAAATTAAAAAAAAAAAAAGAATTTGGACTAAGGATCCACACAGAAAAAAACAAAGCAGATGAGAAATGCCTATTCTTCAGATTATAATGTCCATTTGAATATCCAACAGTAGGTATTTAGCTTAGATGGACACATTAAATAAAAAATGAATAAATAAAATATATTATAATATAAATATGTTATATATTATGTAGTATAATATAAATATATCATATAATAAAATGTATTATAAAATTAAAAAATTAAAAATGAGGTCAGGAATTGAATAGTGTAGGGATGGGTTTGGTTCCCATTGGGGAAGTTGCGAAGTTCTTAATGATTCTAAGTTTTACTTTGAAACAAAGGCTCATTATTTTAAAAATAAATTTAATTGATAAATTTTGGTTTTCTATTACCCACATTTTGCATTGTATATTTCCCTCTTCCCCATTTCAAAGAACCATATTTTATAAAAAGAAAAAAAAGAGGTGGGGGAAACAGTTCAGCAAAATAAACCAATATAATCAGAAAAGTTTGACTATGTACCATGTTGTTTACTTATAGTCACCAACCTCTATAAAGGACTAAGGTCTCTTCTCTTAGTTTTTCTTTGGAGTCAATCTTAGTAATTTATTTATAGAGCATTCCTTTTCTTCTTCTTCTTCTTCTTCTTTAAAAACCCTTACCTTCCGTCTTAGAATCAATACTGTGTATTGGTTCCAAGGCAGAAGAATATTTAGGGCTAGGGAATAGGGGTTAAGTGACTTGCTCAAGGTCATATAGTTAGATAATATCTGAGGCCAGATTCAAATCCAGGACCTCCTGTCTGTAGGCCTGGATTTCTATCCACTGAGCCATCTCACTGCCCTCCTCCACAGCATTCATTTTCAGTTGTTTTATTGTTTTTCTTTCCATTTCCATTGTTGCCTTCATTATGTATATTATTTTCCTGGTTCTTCCTTCATTTTGCATTACTTCACATAAGTCTTCTCAATATTCATCATATTTTTTGTTTTTTACATCAAAGAAATATTTTGTTCCTTTCATAGACTATAATTTGTTTAGCCATTCCATTTAGGAGTCATCTACTTTCTTTTCAGTTTTTTTATTACCAAAAGTGCTAACATAAATATTTTGGTCCATATGGAGGAAGATCCTTCTTTCTAATAGCAGGGAAAGCCATTGTAGATTTTTGAGTAGGAGAAAAATGTGGCCAAATGTATGAATTAGAAACTCACTTTGAAGTTTCTGAAGGAGAAATTGGAATGGCGAGAGGCTGGAAGGAGGGAGATCAGGAAGGTACTATGATTACTGACCAGACATTATTTCCCTATCTCATGTAGAGGGAAATCTGAGGTGAAGAAATTCCTTTACAGAAGCAGATCAGGAACTATTCCTTGGCATAGAGTAATAGAAGTAATAGAAAGTATTAAGTGGGTAGCTAGGTGACAACATGAGATAGAGAGTTTAGACCATGGGCCTGGAGCCTACCCCAGACACTGTCACGTAACCTCTGGTTGCCTCAACTTCCTCACTTGTAACAGGAGAATTATTAAAGTACCTCTGCTTTTCTTGTCTACCAAATGGGGATAATCTGCCTCCCAGGAATGCTCTGTGTCAAATGAGATAATATTCTAAGTTCTTAGCACGGTACCTAATGTATAGTAGGCATTATATAAATGTTAGCTATTATTATAAGATATTATTAATATGAGAGAATATGTTCCTTTCCAAGGGAGAGGGCATGGTCGGCACCAGGGTCCCCCAGTACACCCCAAATTCCTAGAGACATCACAGGCCAAACATTACATGAGGAATTACTTTGTAGGGCTGGCAGCTGAACAAACATAGGCTCCTCTGCCTCTAAGCTTTGGATGTATTTACATTAGCCTTAAGATAAGGGTCTGAGCATGAGGGGATACCTCATGTTTACATCTCAAACACATTAGGTTCCTCCAGATAATTTACCCACTTTTATGTTCCCTACATCTTAAATCACTTATGATCCCAAACATCCCCAAGGTTTCTCAAGATGGGTAATATGATCAGGATACCATAAAGGGTGGATACTTGTATTATGCCCCATGATCCACCTCTATGATCAGGATGTCATAAACAATGTTTAAGCCTCCAGACCCAAAGGCACCTATTCTGTTACCAGTTCTCCTCTGATTGCCTCACTTGTTTGTTCTCATTGTTCATCCCCTTCCCCATCCTTCCCTTCCAAGTCACTTAGACCCCATCCCTTTAGGATAGAAAAGTCCTGATTAGGGAGGCAGTTGGTCCTGCACTCGGCCTCCTGACCATTCAATCTAAATAAATCTCTCTATCTTTAAAGGGTTTTCACTGGAGTCTGTCATTCTTGAAAGGGCATCCTTCTCAGACCAAGGTTTCTCTGGTCCCCCACAAGGGAATAGATTGAAAAAGAGCAAGGGCTAAACCATATTTTTTAGTGCAATTCCACCTTTGGAGTATAGATGGAGAATATGGAGTGAGTGCAGGAGACAGTAGTCACTGTTAGCTTCCTACCAAGAAGTAGGAGAAGAACCAAGACACTGATAGTATGGAGCCCAGGAGAGAAGAAGTTTGTATTAATGAAGAGTATTAAATCCTTTGGTCCTCAGGGTTATTGGTTTAGGAACTAACTCAATTTAATCAGGTTTTCAGTAGTCAATTAGGCTCTGAGAGATTGAGTCACAATAGTCAGGCAATAAGCATTTGTTAAGAGCCTATTACTGCCAGGCACAGTGCTAAACAACTGGGGATACAAAGAAAGTAAAAGATGGGGCAGCTAGGTAGCACAGTTGGGAAGTCCTTTCAAATTTGACCTCAGGCATTTCTTAGCTGTGTGATCCTGGGCAAGCCTCTAATTCCTTACCCCTTCTTCCTTAGAATTGATTAAGACAGAAGGTAAGGAGAAAGGAAGGAAGAAAGAAAGAGAAAGGGAGGGGGAGAAAAGGAGAGGTGGAAGGAGGGAGGGAAGGAGAAGGAGAGGGAGAGGGAGAGGAAGAGAAGAGAAGAGAAGAGGAGAGAAGAGGAGAGGAGAGGAGAGGAGAGGAGAGGAGAGAAGGGAAGGTGGAAGGAAGAGGAAGGAAAGAAGGGAGGAAGAAAGAGAGAGATGAAGAAAGGAAGAAAGAGAAAGAAAGAGGAAGGGAGGGAGGCAGGAAAAGAAGGAAGGAGGGAATGGAAGAAGAAAGTTAAAAACCAATCCTTGCCCTTGAAGAATTCACAATTTAATGAGGGAAACAACAAGCAAACAAATAAGTACAAACAAGCTAGAGAGAGGATAAAATGGGAAATAATTAACAGAGAGAATGCACTAGAATTAAGAAGGGTTCTTAAGGGAATCCCAATTGATTAATTTAGGAGGGGAACTCCTGGACATTTGCCCTGAAAACTGGAATGCATTATCTGTTGAGATTATTCCCTTTTTGATGGGTAGGAATCAAATTATACCTGAGAATATTTTTTGAAAAATATAGAATATGAGTGAGGAGAATTGGATATTATTAAAAGGTATTTTATGGACAAAGAGAGTGATGAATTAATTGCCTTTCTCCATTCTAGAAATATCTTATTTTAAGGAGCTGGGACCAATCATCTAGGAAGGAAATACGCATTTATTAAATTCCTACTATATGCCAGCTACTATGCTAAACACTTTACATATTTGATCCTCACAACAACCCTGAGGGGTAAGTGCTACTACTATTATCATTGTATAGTTGAAGAAACTGAGACTGTCAGAGTTTAAGTGCCTTGCCCAGGGTTATAGAGCTAATAAATGTTTGAAGATGAATTTTTTTGTGGTTTTTAAACATTTTTTACATTAAAAATTTTTTATTTTAAAATCTTTTTCCATGTTTACATGATTTTCTTTCCCTCTCCTCTTCCCTCCCCTCTCCCAGGCCAACAAGCAATTCCACTGGGTTCTAGAAATGTTGTCACTAGATACCTATTTCCACATTTATTCATTTTTGCTATAGAGCGATTTTTTAAAGCCTAAACCCTGAAACACATACCCATATATACATGTGATAAGTGGTGTCATATGTTTTGCTTTTGCATTTCTACTCCCACAGTTCTTTCTCTCAATGTGGATAGCATTCTTTTACATCATTCCTTCAGGAGTGTCCTGGCTTGTTGCACTGCTACTGGTAGCAAAGTCCATTACATTGGATTTTTCCACATTGTTTTACTTTCTGTGTACAGTGTTCTCCTGGTTCTGTTCCTTTCACTCTGCATCAGTTCATATAGAAAGCCTCCAGATCATCAGTCCTTACAGCACAATAATATTCCATCACCATTATATACAACCATTTGTGCAGCCATTCCCCAATTGAGGGACAATCCTTCATTTTCCAGTTTTTGCCACCACAAAGAGTGTGGCTGTGAATATTTTTGTACAAGTCTTTTCCCCTATTATCTCTTTGGGGTATAAACCCAGCAGTGGTATGGCTGGATCAAAGGGTATGCATTCTTTTAAAGCCCTTTGAGCATAATTCCACTTGAAGATGGATTTAAATTCATCTTCTTCACTCCAAACTGGATGCTCTTTCTAATGAACTGTCCAGAATGAGTGTTTTCTCTCATGGCCAGTCCCTCCCCCCCCCCCCCCCAATGCTCACTCTCCTCTCCTTTTTCTAGAAACCAACTTCAGCATGTACTTATTATGTGGTTCTTTTTATTTCAACATGCCTTCTTTCCATAATCTCCAAATTTGTAGACTATTTTTATTGACTATATTATAGGTTACCTCCTCTGGAGTGGCACCTTAATTTCAGAAAAATATCATCAAGTCCTACTGCAAAAAGAGCTACTTCCTTTAAGTTTCTCTTACACAGCAACTTTGATCTGTGGTATGTATATTCTTGGTAGCTTCTTTCACAGTAGGCAGGGTTGTTGACTAGAGTGTTTTATCCTTTTTATGATCTGGCCTCTAGCTCTCCATCTGTTGATATAACTTTACAGTTCCTCTTTGAGTTGCTCACTCTTTCCCCATAACTTGGACCCATGGGTTGAGCCCTCCAGAGGATGACTAACTCGGCTTCACTGTACCTTGTGAGTCTGTACTCCTAAAACTGTAGCTTATTATTTTAAAAAATCCTTATCTTCTTTTTTAGCATCAATGCTGAGTATTGATTCCAAGGCAGAAAAGAGGTAAAGGCTAGGCAATCAGGGTTAAGTGACTTATTCAGGGTCATATAGCTAGGAAGTGTCTGGGACCAGAGTTGAACACAAGACCTCCTGTCTCCAGGACCACTGCTCTATCCCATGAAACTATCTAGTTGGCCCTATAGCTTATATTTTTTTTGTTTCGAAAATCTTTACCTTCTGTCTTAGAATCAGTACCGTGTATGAGTTCTAGGGCAAAAGATCACAGTAAGAGCTATGAAATACCTGAGGCTTCATTTGAACCCTGGGCCTCCCATCTCTAGGTCTGGCTTTCAACCCACTGAGCCACTTAGCTACTCCCTAAAGCTTATTGTTTTAATGCAGACTTATGTTTTGGAATACCAAGCTCCAGTACCAAAAAAATGGCAATCTCCCCCATCTGCTATTTATGTTGCTGAATGAAAAGCCTCTAGGGCTATGTTGGTGAACCTATGGCATGAGTACCAGAAGGGGTTGGGCCTTTCCCCCTTTCCACACCCACCCAATGACATTTCTTACATCACTCACCCCTCTACCTAGCAGACCAGTTTCCTCCCTCCCCTGTAGGGTAACCCTCACATGTGGCATGAGGGTTGCAGTTTGGCCACTCAGTCTCTAAAAGGTTTGCCATCACTGCTCTAGGACCATGTTGGTGAAGCTGTGGCACAGGTTCCAGGTGGCATGGAGAGGGCAGCTCTGTTCCCCCTCTCCACAGCCCTCAGGGACATTTTTTGCATACCCCACCCCTCTGTCTAGCCACACAATGTGATCACTTCCTCCCTCCTCTATCTGGGGTAAGGTGAGGCCACACAGGCAGCTTGAAGTTGCACTTTGGGCACACAATCTTGAAAATGTTCGCCAGAGCTGCTCTAGGGCTATTCCCATCTAATCTTAGCTCTAAAATTCCCTAGATCAAGATTTGAAACATAGGTATGGTTGCTGGGATTGTTAGTACCAGTCCTGGACCACAGCTGATGCTTCTAAGGAGAAGATGGAGGAACTGGGGGAGGAATGTTAGCAGACAAGAATTGATGCAAAAGGAGGAGCAGAGAGACAGTGAAGTGAGCTTACTGGAGGAGATCCAGTGAAGGGGGTGGTCAAATTTGATAGACATGGTGGGGGTCGTAGAGGATGTTAGAGATCCCACATGGTTGAAACTAGATGGATTTTTTTCCCCTAGGGTCCTTATCTGGGTCAAATAGGACAGGTGTTAGGGTAGAGAGAAGAGAGCTTAGACCTGGCATGTAGGTCAAGGATTGGGACTGATGCTGACACACACAGCAGAGGGCTGGGGAATTGGCAGCTAGTTGATATTCAGCCTCTCGGTGTGGGAAAAGAGGGCTTCCTCTCTTACTGCAGGTTTAACTCTGACAGGTAAGTCAGGTGTTTTGAATGGGTTAGAGGGGCTATGGTGTTCTTTAGATTCACCGCCTCTACCAAGGTGTTTACCTTTTAATCATCAAAGAACACAACTGGCTTAGAACAAAACCATTCACTGGAGTAGCATATCAAGAGGATTTCCATTAGACCACTTCCCTATCAGTCCAGGGAATATGCTCCCACAAATAGACATAGTACAAATGTGGGAGTTGAGCAAGCATGGAGATCATATGACACTTCCCCCCCTTCTCCCATTTCCCCCAACATGGACTATATATAAGGAGGATGCAATGCTGCCGTGCTGGGCTTCCTGGACCTGCCATCTGCTGGGCTCTGCATGTGACTATATTCCTTGGCTGCTCTCCCTACCACCTTTGGGCGCAAAGGAAGTCCTTGGTGAGGGCACAGTCGATTTTTTTTCACAATGAACCAGGACCTTTAACCTTAAAGCAGAGGGAAACTTCTCTAGATCTGTTACCTTGGAGACTCAGCAGCATCCCCACTCAAAACTGTCAGCCCTCTCTCTTCTTTTAAGGGTCAGTTTTTCCATAGAAAAACAAACAAGCAAAAAACTCCCCCAAACTTTCTAATTTATTCCCTTGTGAGTAGGGGAGGTAGCTGTATAGGACTGGGGCAAGTCCATTGTCTCTGCAAACCCACTTCCCAAGCTCTAAAATGAAATTAAGAGGGGCAGCTAGGTGACTCAGTAGATTGAGAGCCAAGCCTGGAAATAGAAGGTCTTGGGTTCAAATTTGGTCTCAGGCACTTCTTACCTGTGTGGCCCTGAGCAAGTCACTTGACCCCCATTGCCTAGCCCTTACTGCTCTTCTGCCTTGGAACCAATACTTAGTATTGATTCTAAGATAGAAGGGGAGGGTTTAAAAATATGCATTTAGAAGGACATCTGGGTGGCTCAGTGAAATGAGAGTCAGAACCAGAGATGGAAGGTCCTGGGTTCAAATCAGACCTCAGACACTTCCTAGCTATGTGACCCTGGGCAAGTCACTTAACTCCCATTGCCTAGCTCTTACCACTCTTCTGCCTTAGAACCAATACCCAGTATTGATTCTAAGATGGAAGGTAAGGGTTTTGTTTTGTTTTTTAATAAATAAAAACATGCATTTAGGCAAGCCCTCACACTAGAGGTTCTGGTTCTTCTTGAACCCCCATCCACCACTGGTGTCCACTTGTCACCCAATTCTCACCTGAGACTCCAAGAAGCTATAGCTGTTACACAGCAGCCACACTCCTATAAAACCTCTCAGCAACAGACTAAACCAGTGATGGGCAAACTTTTTAAAGAGGGGGCCAAAGGAAAGGAAATGCTCATTTGTCAGTCTGTTTCTGAGGCAACTCTTTTGAAGTTTCGTTGTATTGTATCCTACTCATTGTATTCATCAGATTAGGAATAATGTTACCCAGCTGGATAGAACATTTCAGGGGGCCACATGTGGCCCTCGGGCCGTAGTTTGCCCATCACTGGACTAAACCAAATGGAGGGTAACCAACAGGCTCAAACCTGCAGGTGAATTAGGGGGATGTCTGCTCCAAACATGGAAAGACTTCTCCAGTGGAATGGGTGGATGAAAACAGTTTGTTCCAGTTGCCATGAAGGTGGCTGAAGCAGACACTGTGGAGTATTTTGAGCTTGGTCAGATAGTGAAGATGCCAAGGTCTCGGGCTTCATTCCGGGTCATTGCCAGTTGTTCTGACTTTTGTCTTGCCACTGGCCTTCAGTGACTCCAGAGAGTGAGACTGAGAATTTTGTGCAACTCTGCCTCACTTAAGTCCAATTCAGGCACAAGTTAAGACATCATCCTGTGATGTCACTGGTCCTCTTTGAAAAAAGGATAAACAACAAAATGCAATTGGACCCCACTCAGGGTCTGTTTCTTACAAATATGTTAGTTTTCCTCCACTCAAGACTTTCACCCAAACTATCTACTTGATGTTCTCCAGACTCAGCATGCTGTCTATCTCCCACCACTAAGCTTTTGCGCAGGGGTGGTCCCTTCTCCACTCCTTCCTTTCAGATGCTTCATTAAAGGCTTAACCAACTTAAACTTTCTTCCCTGAGCTAATATCTGTCTATCCCTCAAAGTCTTCCGAAGTAGAAGGTAAGCTCCCCGTGGGCTGTTTTTCTTTTCCTATGTAAAAATCCCAGCACCTGGCAGAGTAACTTGCACATAGTAGGTGCTAAATAAATTCATGTTGGAACTGGATTACTTTTAGCTAGGTTTGTAAACTTTTAACACTGGAAGGGGCTCTAGGGATGGGTACAAATGCAGGTCCCTTATTTGAAAGATGAGGAAAATGAGGCTCAGGGAAGTTTAGTGATTTGCCCAAAGTCATAAAAAATAAATAAATAGAAAAATCACAATTCCCAGACCAGTACTCTTTGTATGTGGCACAAACTATATAATCCAAATTTGAGTAGCTTTAGTGGGAATTTAGCTCAGACATGTTAGAGGCTCTCCACAGCTCATAAACTCACTGTACTCAGTATAGTGCCATGAAATAATTGTTTGATAATATTTGGTTATAAATAGGTTGGGCTTTTTATGGTACTACCCCATAGAGAGTTATTTTTATTTTTATCTTATAAATTCCCAGGTCTTTCCAATGTAGTTAGTTCAATTAGTTCAGTAAGGAGATAGAGTGGTTGCAAGAGAGCCCATAAAATGCTGACTTGAGATTTGGGAAAATATGATTAATCATGAACATTTGACATAACAGACTAAGACACCTGATCACAATCATGCAGATCATCTACTTTGGAGATCAGCCGTACAGTATGTGTGAGAAAAAAGACACACCTGAGGGGAAAAAATCAGAGTATTCATTTGAACCAAGACATAAAACAGGAGACTCCAATGGGATCTTCTCTATGAAACCGAAGGGGGCTTATGCTGAAGAGAGCATCCGTGAGATTGTGATATCAATAACCTTATCATGACATCAAGCTGCTTCCATAATGACTAGCAATACCTATAACACGTTTCTCCCTGCCTTTCTCCTTCGTAATATCATTATTATATCAGTAATAACATACTATAAATGGCAGAATATTAAATAACCTTTCCTTGATATTGAGATGTTTCCATAATGATGAGCAAGGCCTACAACACTTTGCTCCCTTCCTTTCTCCTTTTTCTTCTTTATAATATCAATATTAATATATTATAACCTTTATAATATCAATAACCTTATTTTGACTTTGAGATGATTCTGTAATAACCAGCAATGTCTACCTCACTTTCTCCCTTCCTTCCTTCTCCTCCTCCTTTGCAATATATCAATAATAATTATATTATAATTTTTAAAATATCAATAATCTTATGACCTTCATAATATCAATAATCTAACCTTGACTTTGAGATGATTCCATAACCAGTAATGTCTACCTCATTTTTTTCTTTTTTTCTTCTCCTTCTTTATAATACCAATATTATAATCTTTATGATATCTATCACATTATAATCTTTATAATATCTATTATATTATAATCACTATACCAATGCAAATAATATTATATTATAATCTTTATAGCAATAATATTATAACCTTTATAATATCAATAACCTTACCTTGACTTTGAGATGATTCCATAATAACCAGCAATGTCTACATCACTTTTTCCCTTCCTTCTTCTCTTTCTTTACAATATTAATATCAATAATATTATATTATAAATCTTAAAATATCAATAATCTTATAACCTTCATAATATCAATAATCTTATCTTGACTTTGAGATGACTCCATAACCAGCAATGTCTACACCATTTTTCTCTTTTTTCCTTCTTTATAATCCTTATAATATCTATCATATTTTAATCTTTACATCAATATCAACAATATTATATTATAATTTTTATATCAATACTAATAATATTATATAATAATCTTTATAGCAATGATATTATAACCTCTATAATATCAATAACCTTATCTTGACTTTGAGATGATTCCATAATAACCAGCAATGTCCATATCACTTTCTCCCTTCCTTCTCCTCCTTCTTTACAATATAAATAATATTATATTATAATCTTTTAAATATCAACAATATTAAATAATAAATTAAAAACAATATTAAATAAATAAAAAATCAATAACCCTATTTTGACTTTGAGATGATTCCAAAATAGCCAGCAATGTCTCCATCATTTTTCTCTTTTCCTTCCTCCTTATCCTTTATAATATCACTAATATTATATTATAAACTTTATAATATCAATACCAATAATATAACTTTTATGACATCAGTAACCTTACCTAGCCATTGAGATTCCTCCAATAAGGACGAGCAGTGCTTACACACTTTTTTCTTCACCTTCTTCCTCCTTATTCTTATAATATTGTAACCTTTATAATAGCAATAAACTTGCCTTGAAATTAAGATTCTTCCATAATGACTATAAATGTCTACAACACTTTTTCCCCTTCCTTCTTTAAAATATCAATAATAACATAATATTATAACCTTTATAATATCAATCACCTTATCTTGACTTTGAGATGATTCCGTAATGACTAGTAAATATCTAGAACACTTTTCTCCCTTCCTTCTTCTTTATAATATCAATATAATATTATAACCTTTATGTTATCAATAACTTGAGGCGCTTCCATAATAACTGGCAAAGCCTACAATACTTTTTCCCTTCCTCCTTTCTTCTCTTTCTCCATTGTCTGCTCATAAACGAAAGAAAAGAGGAATGAATAAAAGAGAATGTGACAGTCAGACTGTAAGTTCTGTGCAGACAGAAACTGGGTCTTGTTTTCAACATTGTTTCCCTAGAGTTTATATATACTGTGTTCAAATATCTACAGTTACAGAGTAGGTAGCTCATTACTACTTGCTGATCTGAAGAGGGAGAGTTGGAAGGAAGGCAGAATAAGAAACCTTAACTTGAAAACAGATGTGTCTGTAAAAGATATCCCAAGAGTCTGCACTTAAACAGCTGGAACTACTCAAGAAAGATACTAACATTCAATTGATGCCGGGAGAAAAAAACTGTTCTAAAAACAAAGCCCCCTTTCTTCATGGGCTGCCCTATTGGAACTCTAAAGCAAAAAGTTGCTATTTTTCTCCTATGATCCCGAACCACTTACAAGTCTGGTTTGGTCCTGGACTAAAAATATACCCTTCACTTGACTGTCACAGTCCTGCTTGTAACAATGGTAGTCTTTTATGGTCCTGTTCCAGGATACTTTTTTTTCCCACCACCATTCCTTGCCTCCAGATGGAATGGAAACCAGTGGTTCCTTTCATCCTTAAGACATAACAGATAGCTGAAACTCTTGGAGTCTATTTAAGGCTTGGGGCTCCCAACAATTTCTGAACCCCACCCCTACCCAGCCCCGGCCACTTCATAGGTTTCTAATGGCCTGAGGCTTGGTGTGGGAAAAGGGAAGGACACAGATCTGAGGGAAGTGAAAAATATCAGGGTGTGACTATGGAAGAGTAGAGGGTTGGGTAAGTCTGCACAACTTGCTTATCAGTTGCTTTTTATTATTTAAAAATTCTGGAGCTGGAGTAACCAGACCAAGCTGGAAGCCTTCAAACTAAGAGCTAAAGAGAGATTCCCAAGGAATGTTACAGAACTACTGTCATTGTTGGAGGGATTTTTCAGACTCTCTGGAGTTTCTGTGCCTGCCTTTGATTCCTTGATTGCAATCTAGTTGGGAGACCAGAGGTTACTGATAGTCTGGGGTTTCCACCATTAAATACCATCTTTGCCCATTGTCACAGCCAAAGAATTGATTTAATGGAAAATGCTAGGGGTATCAGGATTTAGGATCAGAGATTTAGATGAAGAAACAGATTCAGAGAACTGAGGGTCTTGCCCAAGGCCACACAGATAGTAAGTGACTGAGTTGAGATACAAAACCAGGGTCCTTTGATTCCAGCTCCAAGTCCTTTGGATCCTTTCTGCACCAAGTCTTGGGATTTTCATCACTGTTTTAGCACTCATCAGGGTGTTTGGCAGATAGCACTCTGGGCATGAAGTCAGGAAGGATCACAGCTCTCATATATATCGGGCAGCTAGGTGGTGCTGTGGATAAAGCACCAAAGAGAATCTAGAATCTAGAATCAGAAAGATTCAACTTTACTGCATTCAAATCTGGCTTCGGATACTTACTGTTAGACCCTGGGCAAGTTTGCCTTAGTTTCCTCATCTGTAAAATAAGCGGGAGAAGGAAATGGCAAACTACTCTTGTATCTTTGCTAAGAAAATCCCAAATGGGGTCATGAATTATTGGACATGATTAAACAACAGCAATAAAGATATAGTGCTTTAAGATTTGCAAAGTGCTTTACCAATATTATCTTATCTGAGCCTCAAGATAACCTTGGGAAGTAGGAGAAATTATTTTCCTCTTTTTCATCGGCAGATAGCAGTTAAATGACTTACCTAGAATCACATAGCTAGTTAATGTCTTGAGGTCAAATTTGAATTTAGGGCTTTCTAATCACAGGTCTAATCACAGGGCAGCTAGATAGCACAGTGGATAGAGCGCCAGGCTTGGAGTCAGGAGGATCTGAGTTCAAATCTGACCTACCTGTGTGACCCTGGGCAAGTCACTTAACCTCAATTATCTAGCCCTCACTGCTCTTCAGTCTTAGAACTGATAATAAGACAAAAGAGAATGGTTTAAAAAACAAACAAATAAATACAACATTCTAACCCCAGAGCCACCTATCTGCCTGAATTCAAATACAAATTCAGACAATTAGTAGGGGTGTGACCCTCTTTGCCTCAGTTTCATCATCTGTAAAGTAGAAATAATAATAATTGACAAAGTTGAAAATAATGGAAGAGGGAAAAACTGAGGAAAGCACTGAAGTCAACCATAGTTAGGAGGACAAAAGGAGAAAGATAAAACTGTGAAGGAGACAAGTCCAACAAGAAAGAGAACCTGGAGAAAGCAATGTCACGAAAGTGAATTGGGAAGTGCCCACAGTGTCAAATGTTGCGGAGGAGAGAAAGGGGCCAACTACAGAACACTGGAAAATGCCTAGTTATTTGTGTTAATGTTATGTTTCCCCTACTATGCTGTCAGCTCTTTGATGACAGGGACTGTACTTTATGTTTATTTTTAACTCCCACGATGCCTAGCACTGTACATTGAATATAGCAGCTGCATAGTAAATTTCTATTTAATGAGTGAATGAGTGATCTCCAGTTTTTATTCCAATCTTGACTATCCAAGAAATGAAAATCTTCTGGTCCTTAGGCCTCCCCCTTGAAGTTTTTGATTTGTTCTGATTGCCCTCTATCTCTGATCAAAACTTGGGTCCCCTTCCCTTTTGTTTATCGTTCTGGGACTAGAGCTGGTAAATGTTTAACCACCATGGAAGGGTGGGGAGGGGTGGATTTCTTAAATTTAACCTGCATTATTAACATTTTCCCCATCATTTTCTTAAGTCTGGACAATAAAAAAAAATCCATCAAGCCCTGATTTGTAGCATTTGTCAGTTTCCGAGGGGGTAATTGCTCATGCCAAAATTTTTTAAATTGAGCTCCCGTAAGCTAATCTCCATCACTGCCTACCTTGGACTCACAGTCATCTTTTCTCATCCCGGAGAAGCCAGGGGCATCTCAATGTATAGCAGAAAGGAGCAATTTACATTGCTTTGCACAATGAAGGTCTCAGCAAGCATCAGCTGGCTTTTCATCTCAATTTATGCCTGCCCAACAAATAGCAAAACTCTTCCCATGTCTGTGTAGCTGGGCGCAGGCATGTGTTTGGATAAATGGATCCAGTTGCTTTGGGGCAGATCAGGGTGAGAGGAAGGACTGGAGTTTAGCAAAATATATAGGGAATAGAAATAAACCTTTGAGGCCACTGGTGAGAGGATCAGAGGGGAAGGGAATGGGAGAGAACAGGAAAGCAACTCGTGAGAAGCCCAAGAGCCAGAGAATCACAGAGCATGGATGCTAGCAGGGGCCAATGAGTTCATCTAGCTCAAAACTTATTAAAAACCAGAGAGATCTCCTGACTCTGAGCCTTTACTTGTTCCACTCTATGACAGGTGTTGGTCTACACATGCCTCCCTTTGTCAATCTGCTGTTAACAGTTGCTGTTCCTGCCTTGCCTTCTGTTGGGGAACAGAAGTCAAAAGGCAACTGATGACTAGCTGAAACAGAGAGGAGGTTTAACAGATTAAAAAATGCACCTAAAATGAACTGTCAACAGGAATGGTCTGAATGGAAAATTGACAACAACAATAATAATAAAACCTAAATTTATAGAGAGCTTACTATGTGCCAGGCACTCTACTAAGTACATTGCAATTAAAATCTCATTTCATTGCAACAACCTTGTGAGGTACCTGCTGTTATTATGCCCACTTTAGAGATAGGGAAACTGAGGCAGACAGAGGTGAGATGACTTGACCAGGGTCACACAGCTAAGACTCTGAGGCTGGATTTGAACTTTTATCTTTCTGACTCCAAGTCCAGTGTTTATTGTTTCTTTTCCAGGCAGATCCTCACAATGCATCCATTGCCAAGATGGATCTTTCAATACTGGCACCTAAAAAGGGACACGATCTTGCCCATTCTTTTATTATTATCTAGATTAATTCTTTTGTTTTCTCTTTACCTTAAATATGACCCATTTCCCAAGAGCTGGGTCCTTATCCGATCAAATCCATTCTCCTTCTTTGTGAAGGAGAAGTGCTTTTTAAGAATTCAGAGTGTCCAGAGACTCCCATCGAATCAATTTAACAAGTGCTTACTAAGGATCTTTGCCAAGAATTAGGGCTACAAAGATAAAAATGAAAACAGATTCTCACCTCAAGGAGTTTTTAGTCTATTAGGCAAAAACAGCATGTGCATAGAGAAGTAAATATTAAATATTAAACCCTAGTTCTCCCCTCAACTTGCACTCACAGATTGAGTCTGTGGATGGTGACTACTCCAGGTTCAATAATCCTGTGGTTATACATTCCTCAACTTACAGCGCAGGAGCCCCCAGCGATGTTTTTACCTTTCAATCATAAATATTTCAGAGGGGAATACTGGATGAAAGAATTTACTGAATAGAAATACTAAGAGGCAACATTCCTTGTTAAAAACAGCCAGGATCACAGCGGGGAATGGACACTTGTAGAGTTGTTTAGGAGATGAGGGAAACACGCATGGGGAATACATGTGATCAAGTCACATATCAGCAAAGAGGGGCAACATACTTCTGAGGCAAGGTATCTTCTTACAAAGTCCCCACTGCTCTTTGCTAGCTGAGATGTCTTGCTTGGCCATATTGCTCTCCTGGAATCAATGGACCCTGCTCTCTATAGAGTAAAATTAATGTTAGTCAACTGTAGTCTCTTGCCACTTGAAATTTTGCACCGCTAGGCTCTTTTATTTATTTATCATAACCCTTACCTTCTCTCTTAAAATCAATACTAAGTATTGGTTCCAAGGCACAAGAGTGGTAAGGGCTAGGCAGTCAGGGGTAAGTGACTTGCCCAGGGTCACACGGCTAAGATGGATCTGAGGTCAAATTTGAACCATCTCCAGACCCAGCCTTCTATCCACTGAGCCATCTAGCTGCTCTGCTTGAGTCTTAAAACAGTTAGAATGTTTACCCTAGGCCTAACAGGAAGCCCTTCAGTTCTGTTCTCTTAGCTTAGAGTCTTGACTCTGAGATCTACTATCTCCTGAGCTACAGAATCTTCAACCTAGGGACCAAATTTTCTCTGCTCTAAACAACTCTCACCAGGCTCACCCAGTTTAAATCTCTCAGTTTCTCCCATGTACTGACATAAATGAGAAGGTGGGAAAAAGACACCAGGCAAGCCAGGAGCAAGTCCATTTTCTCCACCATTCCCAGGGGCAGCTCCTGACCCTTTTATATATAAATGATCACTTGAATTCTCAGGCCTTTACATAAAATACTGTATATATAGCTAATACAAAGTAAAGGGAGAGAGGAATGTGAAGGGATCCCTAACAAGGAAAGGGGAGATTTCAAAAGGTTTCTTCTAGGAGGGGCACTTAAGCTGGGCTTTGAAAGTGGCAAAGGGCTAGAGGAACAACACTCAAAGAGGAGGGGGGACTTAGCCTGGACAAAGGCATGGATGATCGAATGCTATCTAAGAAGGAATAGCAGACAGTAAAGAATTGCCAGTGTTTATATATTTATATGAATCTTCCAGACAGCATAATAAACAGGATTTCAAATCAGGAAGATCTGAGTGTGAATCTTGCCTTTGATACTAGCTGTGTAACCTCAAGCAAGTCACAACCTCTCAGCTTCAATTTCTTCATCTTTAAAATGGGGCTAATAATATTGTCTACCCTAGAAGGCTGCTGTGAAGTTCAAATGAGATAATATATGTAAAATGCCTTACAAACCACAAAGCTCTTATTGTTCATTTGTTTCAGTCACATCTGATTCTTTCTGACCCCATTTGGAGTTTTCTTGGCAAAGAAACCAGAGTGATTTGCCATTTATTTTCTAGCTCATTTGATAAGTGGGGAAACTGAGTTAAAGAAGGTGAAATGACTTGCCCAGGGTCACACAATGAGGAAGTATCTGAGGACAGATTTGAATTCATAAAGATGAGTCTTCTTGATTCCAAGTCCAATGCCTTGTCCATTGTGCCATCTAGCTGCTCTTTTACATTTACAAATTACATTTTACAAATTCTATGAGGCACATAATATATCTTCTAATTTTTTAGGCTGAGAGAAGCTGGTAAGTGACTTGCTCACAGTCATATGACCAGTAAGTGGAGGAGCAAGGATTTACATCCACTTCTGATTCCAAATGGAATGTTTATTCCACTACCCTATCTGGCTTCTTAATGACAAAAGGGGACTTGTAAAATAACCCATTATTTTATCCTAAATAGAAATGAGATACAAACCTCCAAGGGTAGATGGGAAGGAAGAGGGCTCAGGATCTGAGCCTCCCTGTTATTTTCTGTTCTTTTCCATTAAAGCTCAGACAGGACCAGAAGCCCAGAAAGGGAGGAGGGTATCCTTTGGTTCCTTGCCAAGAGGTATGAATGTCTTGGCATTTTCTAGGCCATTAAGTAATAGTCACTTCAAGGCACCAAGCCATTTAATTAAGCTTACCATCATTCACATTTACACTACAGCCAAATTGGACTGCCTAGCTGTCTTTAAATTCAACATGCTGACTGTGCATGTGGGTAGGCTGTCCCCCACCCATGGGATACACTCCCTCCTCAACTCTACTTCATAGACTTCTCTCCATTCAAGGCACAATTGAGGTGTCACCTCTTCTGTAAAGCCTTCCCTGATTTTTCCAAATGAAAGTGTGCCCTCCCTACTCAAATTCTCTCATAGCATTTTGTCTGGATTGAAAGAAAAACTGTCTTTTGGGTTTTTACCTTGATTAATGTTTTAAAACTCAGGACAAATAAAATTAAAAGGAGTTTATTGAAAGGACATCAATAGTAACAACAGGTTGATTGACCAAAGATTACTGGGGATCAGCAAGGTTGGTGGACCAACTTTTTTATAAGACAATTTGGCTAGGTCCAAATCAGTAAAAGAGCTTGGGCCAGATTGGACTGTAAGTGAATATTCCCAGGTACAAACAGGTCGGAGTGACTATTACTTAAGAGTTATCAGGGACTACTAAGAGTGGTGGCTCCCCTTCGACCATTCCCCCCACCAACCTTGATTGTTGATTAGCAGGACTGGGAATGATCAGTGACTGAGAATATAACATTCTTTAAAAAAAATTCACATATGTTTTATTTTCCCAATTACATGTAATAACATATGTTTTCCAAAATTATAAGATTCAAATTGTCTCCCTCCTTCCCTTCTCTCCCCCCTCTCCAAGATGGTGAGCAATTTGATCTGGGTTGTACATATATTAACATGCAAAACATACTTTCATGTTGGTCATTGTTGTAAGAAAACTCATAAAACCAAAATCCCCAAATAAAACCATAAATAAACAATGTGGAAGATAGCATGCTTTGATCGCCATTGAGTCAATATAACATTCAATACTTTACCCTGTATTATACTTTATTATGTATGACTTATCTCCCTAGAAGAGCCTGAGCTCCTTGAAGAAAGTGTCTACCATTTTCCATCCAAATCAATTCAACAAATTGCTTGTTTTCTTGTTTTCTTTTCTTTTTTTTTAACCTTTACTTTCTGTCTTAGATTCATTATTAAGTATTCATTCCCAGGTAGAAGAGCAGAAAGGGTTAGGCAATTGGAATTGAGTAACTTGCCCAGAGTCACATAGCTAGGAAGTGTATGAGGCCAGATTTGAACCAGGACTTCCTGTCTGTAAGCCTGGCTCTCAACCCACTGAGCCACTTAGCTGTCCCTGATATGATAAACATTTTTAAAGAACCTGCTGTGTGTCAGGCATTGTGCCAAGAGGTGGGGATAGAAATAAGGAAAAGGAAGACAATCCCTGTCCTCGAGGAGTTTATGATCTATTGGAAAAAGACAATACAAAAAAGTAAGCTGAAAGGTATATGTGACAGGGATGGCGAGGTACTGGGCTCAGTAGCATAATGAGGATGGAGTCCAACCGAGCAGTGCAGCTGGTGGGAAATGAAGTTAACTGGCCTTCTGAGCCCTCTTGAAAGGAAGACTTTGGGAGGAATCCCTTCCAGTCCTCCACTCAAAGGGCCAGAGTCAACCAAGGGGAGATGAAGGTAGAAGAGTTCGTTTCCAGCTGGTTACAAATGATATGTACACAGATAAATTAGTAGAAACTAATTTCGGTCCGTAGAGATCATTAACAGTTGGGACCTTCAGAGTGGCAACTAAGCTATACATTGAGGGGAGATAAGTATTGAGGCTAGGATGAGATGAGAATGAGTACAAGGACTGGGTGTTAGGTTGTACAAATGCTTGGAGGCAGGAGATGGAACAATAATTTTGAAGACTAGCGAGTAGTCTATTTTGGCTAGAATACAGAATGGGCGATGAGGAATATTGAGAAAGACATCTAGAAAGGTAGACTGGAGCCAGGTAGAAGATTTCTGTATTTTATCTCAGAGATAATAAAGACCACTAAAGGCTTTTGAGCAGGAGATTCATGTGACAAGACCTGTACCTTAGGAAGATTACTTTGGCAGTTCTGTGGAAAATGGATTATTAAAATGAGAGAATAGAAGCAGGGAGACCAATTAGGAGACTATGACAGCAGTCCTGGTGAGAGGTGATGGAAGTCCTAAATTTAGTGGCAGCCATATGAGTAGAGAGAAGGGAATAGATTCAGGAAATACTATCGAAACAGAATGAGCAATACTTGGCGAGTGATTGAATGTGGGGCATGAGGGAGAGGTTATAGTTCCAGATAATCTAGAAATCATGAATGTGGATATCTGGGAAAACAGAAATACCCTCAACCAAAACTGAGAAGCTTAGAGGAATGACTGCTATAAAGAGAAGGAAGACGAGTTCCATTTTGGAGAGGTCACGGGGATATCCAGATAGAGATGTGCAATAGGAAGTTAACATTGTTAGCCTGGCGTTGAGTGGAAACATAAGGGTTGAATATATGGATTTGGGCATCATCTGCATAGAGATGATAACTGAACCCATAAAAGCAGGTAAGATTCTTAAGGAATAAAGAGTTTCTTGTGAGTAGTTATTGTTTCACTCATTATATATGTATCTCTAGGACCTAGTACAGTGCCTGGCACTTAATAACTTTCTTGATTGATTTATTGATAGAATGAAAAGAGAAAGGGACTCAGGATAGAACCTTGAAGGACATTCAAAGGATGGGAGATGGGTACAGCAAAGGGTACTCAGAAGAAGAGTTGGATAGGTAAGAGGGAAAGTAGAAGGAACAGTGTTTCAGAAGCCAAGAGCTGGGCTGGTAGGTGCTCAGTAGTTAGCCAGGCCTGGAGATAGGAGGTCCTGATTTCAAATTTGGTCTTAGACACTTCCTAGCTGTATGACCCAGGGCGAGTCACTTAACCCCATTGCCTAGCCCTTAGCCTCTTCTGCCTTGGAATCAATACATAGTATTGATTCTGAGACAAGGTAAGGGTTTTTTAAAAAGCCAAGAGAGGAAAGAAATCTAGGAAGAGGAAATGGCCAATGGTGTCAAAAGCTTCAGAGAAGTGAAAGAGGATGAGAAATGAGAGAAGTCCATGGGATCTGGTAGTTAAGAGATAATTGGTGATTTCAGAGAGAGTGATTTCTGTAGCATGGTGGGGTCAGAAGCTTAAAAGTAAGGGATAAAAGCAAATAGGGGGTAAGGAAGTAGTGGCAGCAATAGTGAATGAGGAATAGCCTGCAGTGAGAGCCATTAGAGAAGAGAAAAGGCTGCTCAGAAGAGAGATATAGGTTATCTTTGAGTAGATGGCAGAGTGAAGTGAAAAAGGTTTTTAGGGAAAGGAGAGATGAATATGCTTGTGGGTGGCAGATAAAGGAGGAAGCAGGAAGAGAGAGATGGAAGATGACTGAGGGGAAGGGCTGATTGTTGGGATAAGGGCCTAAAAGGGATTGGAAGGGAAGGGATCAAGGGTACAAGGATGGGATCAAGAAGGGAAGGGATCAAGGGTACAAGGATGGGATCAAGGTCAGCCTCAACAAGAAGAGCCACATCTTCCTTAATAATTGAAGAAAAGTATAAGAACATCGGTGACATTTCATCTATCTACACATACATAAACATATATATTATAGACACACATATATATGTGGAGAGAGAGAGAGGAGGGAAATGGAGGGAGGGAGAGAGAAAAAGAGAAAGAGAGGGAGACAGAGAGAGAGGGAGGGAAGGAGGGAGGAGAGGGAGAGAAAGAGAGGGAGAGAGAGAGAGAGGGAGGAAAGGAGGGAGAGGGAGAGAGAGAGAGGAAGAGAGAGGGAGAGAGAGAGAGAGAGGGAGAGAGAAAGAGAGTGCTAGCTTGTGTCAGATCAACTTGATTTTCTCAATAAAGTATTAGACAAAATCACCTTCTCAGAGAGGGAAGGAGTGGAAGAGGTGTAGTTTTGAGGAGAAAGGAATGGTCTGGAGCTGCTCCTTGTGAGATGTGATAAAGAACCAATCAAGAAATAATAAAAATGAATTCTGAGTAACAATGAGGGCCCTGTTGAGATTAGATAACCTGAATTTGTAGTAGACCCAGTGCTCTGTAGATATGATATCTATAGCCCATATGGGTTGGGGGACCTCATGCAAAGAGATATTCATACTGATGAGTCAGGTAACTGAGCAAGGTTACATCCTCCCCTCAGTGTTCTTGGAGTACCCTTGAGGGGGTCAGAGGTGTCTTCTCTGAGGTTATTGGCTTGAGCCCCTATCCTATTGTGTTCTTTCTAATAATATCAGTATCAATCACCAGTGATTAGTATCTCAGTTTCCTTTAACCAACTACCAATAATTAGATTTTATGAAAGATATTTACAGCAAAGATATAGGGAGAACAGAAGTTATAAAGCATTTCTCTCTTCCCAGTTAGGAGGGTCACACTCATCTATTCCTCAGTTCCTGGGAAGTGTGCGTTTACCTTTAAATCATTTTCTACAAAGCATTCACCCCACCAAGTTTGCTTCCAAATGCAGCTTAGCTGATGGATGAATCCATGTTTTTGCTGCTACTGGGCTGGGTCAACAAGATCATTCTTAAAAAAATAATAATAACCCTTACCTTCAATCTTAGACTTACTACTAAGTATTAGTTCCAAGGCAGAAGAGTAGTAAGGGCTAGGCTGTTGGGGTTAAGTGACTTGCCCAGGGTCACACAGCTAGGAAGTGTCTGAGGTCACATTTGAATCCGGGATCTCCTATCTCTAAGGCTCTCTATCCACTGGGCCACCCAGCTGCCCTATGATACATTTATTTCTACATTCATGACTCATGTTGCTTTAGGAGGTGATCTATACAAGAGATAGCTCAACCAACAGAAATGCTGCCTGTTGAAAAACCATAGCCCTTTTCCTGTGATGTTGGAAAGCACACATGGTAATGGATGGTAGGTACTCTCATGTTTAGGCTACTAGTCCCTCAGTTGTGATCCCAGCTCACTTGTTCTTGGACTCTAGGCTATTCTTTTCTAGGGACCAAGTCAACTTTGGATCCCCCAGGGCTTAAGGAATCACAAAGGCCAGGGATTGCTAACATAACCATCCAAAGAATGGAGGTCATTTATGACAGTGTCTCTCTCTCTAAATATATATATATATACCCTTATCTTTCATCTTGGAATCATAATGTGTATTGGTTCTAAGGCAGAAGAGCATTAAGGGCTAGGCAAGGGGGTTATAAGTGACTTGCCCAGGGTCACATGCCTAGGAAGTATCTGAGGCCATATTTGAACCCAGGGCTTCTCATCCCTGGGTCTGGCACTCAGTCCACTGAGTCACCCAGCTGTCCTCTATGATAGTCTTCCAAGAGGCCACTAGCAACACCTAACTGGTCTTTTCAGTCCCTTTGTAAGGGCTTTGCTCCTGACAATGGTTCATGTCTTACTTATGGGTTATTCTTGCTAAGGCAAACTCCCAGTTAAAGGGAGATTGAAAACGCCAAGGTGAGATTTCCTCCAATGGTCAAATTGAAAAGTTGAATAAAGAAGTCCAGCAGCAACAAAATATAGGTAGGTAGTAATGAGTATGTCACAGACATCTTTTATTTATCTCCTCATTATGGAATTCAAAAGGCCTAGATGTGGAAAGAGGGCTTTCGAGACACATTAGAAGACACTAGAAGACACAAAAGTGAGAGAAGACAAGAGGAGATCATACCATTGCTTCTTGGTCACATTTAATTCTTTGCAACTTTATGTACCTTAGCTATCCCAAAGGTGTTCTTGGCAAGGATACTGGAATGGTTCACCATTTTCTTCTCTAAGTGGATCCTTTTGTCAGACCAGAGGTTAAGTGACTTGCCCAGGGTCACACAGCTAGGAAGTGTAGGAGGCTAGATTTGAACTCAGGTCTTCCTGATTCCAGGCCAGTGATGTTCATCATTGAGCCACAGCTACCTCTTACAAGCAAGCATTAATAATCTTGTTTGACTGAAACAAAGATTGAGAGCTGGAAGCAGGGATTTGATGAAGCCAGTTTGAACTTGCTTGTGATTGCTAAATTTTCAGTGTGAACATTTACACTTTGGAAGTTGGCAAAGGCTACAAATCTGGACTTGATTTATTGTCTTGTTAATTTCTACACTTAAGAAAGGGATGGAGAAAATGTTAATAATAATAATAATAATAATAAAAGAGATTAAACTTAAAAGTGTGCCATGCTTTTATATGTATAGTAGCCACATATTTCTAGCCTTTCCAGTGGGTGGGGGAGGGAGGGAGAGAATTTGGAAGTGAAAATAAAAATAAAATTTTAAAAGAAGAAGAAAAAGTATGCCATGCTTACTTTTTTTTTTTAATCCAGTTAAACATTTACCGGCATGCCACTGTCTGTAAAGGACTTTAGAGGGCATAGAGGGCATCTTGCTCTTTTTATAGATGAAAAACTTGGGATCCAGAAAAGCTAAATGACTTACAAGGATCATAGACCTAGAGCTGGAAGGAAATTTGGGGGCATCTGGTCCAAACCCCTCCTTTTACAGATGGGCAAACTAGGGCCCAGAGAAGATAAGTGATTTGCCTGAGATAGTACAGATAGTTAATGTCTGAGCTGAAGGACACACAGAAATGGCAGAAGTTCAGAGTGAAATAAAGCTGAAAAGGTAGGCTGGAGCTGGACTCTGGATGTCTTTAAATGCCATGCTAAGGAGTTTGTTGTTGGGTTTTGTGTTGTTTTTTTTTTAAACCTTATACTTATAGCTCCTCCCAAGAGGTCAGCCTCTCTGGGACTTGCCAGACATTCCCTGAAACGACGAGGAAGAGAGGCTATCATTATACACAGTTGGAGCGTGCCTTCGGAACTTCTAGAGAGTATCATGGCGCATCCTGATAAGCCCAAGGACCAAGAACTGACAGACCTTGGCCATTCATTGCCTCATTTAACCTAAAGTAATTCTGCTGGGGAATGCTGATGCTGCCTCCCCTTGTGGAGGTTGATTGGGGGCTGGGGGTGCCAATTTTTTGCCAACCCTTGCTTTTTTTTTTCCTCCTCTTTTTTTGTTTTGTTTTGCCTTTTCCATGCTGTTCTCCAACCCTACAATAAGCTGAGGCAGTGCAAGTTACAATTTATTAGCTGGTTGCTATGGGTTACCCCGGGCATCCACAGATAGTCCCTTCAGAAATAGTAACATTTAATGTAATGTAAAAGAGGACTACTGTATCTCACCACCAGGTTGGGTTCTGCTAGCTTGCAATATTATATTCTCTCCTGCTGAGATGGAAGCCTCGGGAAATTAGCTGGTGTCGTTGTTCTATTGGGATGATGGGTGTCTACCATATTGTTTGGGGTAGAGAAAGAAAAAGAGAGCCCGTCTGTCTGTCTGCCTGGTCTGTCTGTCTGTCTGTCTGCTTGTCTTTTCCAGGACTTGGGGGTGCCAATTCCCAATATCAGGTAATTCCCGGAGCCCGGCTGCTCCTTTGAAGGGCTTCTTCGTTGTTTAAAGCAATCTCTTCTAATTAGCTGTGTCTCTGCGTGTCTGAGGCCAGTTACCACTTAGGGGCAGGCCAGCAGTAAATATCACTGATTTTCCCCTTATTGGATCATTTGTGTGATATTTGCTACAGGCTAGTTAACTAAAAAAAAAAAGTGTGGGTTGCTAAATGTTCTGGGCCCTGTTGGACAATTAGGATGATTTGAAATGAAAGGACTCACAGGTGACTTCCGTGAGTACAGTAATTCAATTTAAAATCAGCCTATTATAGAGAGACCCACATGCTGTGGGAGCATTTGAGTTCAGTCTTTTCTGCCCACAGAGAGAGTCCTTCTCATTTCACTGATCTTGCCACCCATTTTCCCTCCCTCCCACCGAGTCCTACTGGGATGAAACGGTCCTTTGAAAGACATCACAACGTTCCGATTTGATTCTGCATTCAGTGACCATTCATGACTTCAGAGCGTTAATGATGAAGCGTGCGCCCTTCTGCCTCTCCTCAAAGATGGAGAGAAATACTGGGGTGGCCTGAAGTCGACGGTCCTCACACAGGGGCCTCTGGGTTGATTTGTTTTGTTTAACTGACCTAAAAGGAGATTGTTCTCTTGAGGGTGGGGGAGTCATTGGGAAGTAAGAGTGATATTAAAAACAAAAAAAAATCAATAAAACTTTTTTTTTCAATGACTCTTTCTTGCTCTTAGTGCAGCTAGTATAGGATTTTTATTGGATGGGAAAGTATTTCAGATGTAAAAGTGTAAGGGGAGTTTTGAAACCAGCCCTGAAAGGATGTAGGAGCAGCAATCTAGAGAAGTGAGCAGAGTTGGTAGCCTAAGCCCTGGAAAGCTTTAAACATGAATTGGACCCAGTGTATGTCTGTTATTTATATTTATGTATCCTGCTGGTTAAATTGAGGACAGAAAAAAACACAATCTCCAGGGAAATGGAACTTGGAAACAAGGGCCACAATGGGCATCAACTTTAAAGACAAAAAGGGGAAGGGGCAGAGAGTGAACCTGCCTTCTCTGGGAACCATGGTGGCTGGTCACAGGGAAAGGCTGTCTGGATGCTAGTGAAAATGGGCGTTAAAGAAAAGAACAGCCTTTCATTTATGGCAATCGATTTCATTTCACTTTTTTTTGTGTGTGTACGTGTTTCATGAAACCCTTCAACAGTCTGGTGAAGCCTCTGGATTCCTTCTCAGAACAATAATTTTATTTTTAAAATCCAAATTGGGGGGGGGGCAGCTGGGCAGCTCAGTGGATTGAGAGGCAGACTTAGAGATCGGAGGTCCTGGGTTCAAATCTGCCCTCAGACGCTTCCTGTGTGACCCTGAGCAAGTCATTTAACCCCCATTGCCTAGCCCTTACCACTCTTCTGCCTTGGAACCAATACACAGTATTGATTCTAAGATAGAAGGCAAGGGTTAAGAAAACATAATAAAATAAAATCCAATTGGAGGGGGCACCTGGGTGGCTCAGTGGATTGAGAGCCAGACTTAGAGACAGGAGTTTCTAGGTTCAAATCTGGCCTCAGATACATCCTGTGTGACCCTGAGAAAGTCACTTAACCCCCATTGGGCCTAGCTTCTGCCTTGGAGCCAAGTATTGATTCGAAGATGGAAGGTAAGGGTTAAAAAAATCTAATTAGGGAAAATGCTAAATTTCAATTAGAAGTCAGTGAAAATAAAGATGGGATTTTTTTTTCCATCCAAGCCCATTGACTCTTTGCAATCTATCCACAGACTCCTTGGGGAGTTGTGGACCCAAGGTTAAGAACCCTTGATCTAAGGAAAACATCAGCCTTAGGGACAGGCTAGTAAGAATGATCAAGAAAGGGGAGAGATTGGAAGGGGGGCTGGTTAGATCTTTGAAAGCTGTGTCAGCATCTAGAGCTACATTATGGATTTTTTAAAGGTTTCTGTATTCTATAAACTCATTAATCCTTGCTTGTGTTTCTTTGATACCTCCCCCACCCCCATTTCATCCTAGTTAGTAAGGATTTAGAGCTGGAGGTAATCTTGGAGTTCTTCTTGTCCAACCCATTTATTTTACAGATTAGAAAATGAAGGCTTTGGCAGTGAAGTGACTTTCTCAAGACACTATTAATATCTTTTCTGAAAACCTCAGAGGGAATAAGAAAAAGAAGGGGTTTTGTCCATATAGTCTCCATGGCTACTTTCTGATTCCTGCATGAATGGGTTTGGATCCATCACCTTCTCCGATTCCTGCTCACAAACCTTCACTTCCACTGATTTCCTGACCAAGTACTGAAAGAATGAAATAAACCCCTGAATGAATAAAATAACTCCCTGATGTGGGTTCGGTATGGGATTGGGTATAGGTGCTAGTGACAGTGGGAAACAGGGTATCTTCTGGGGTTAAACACTGTGGGTCCTTGTGGTGCCAATCAGGGTATTTGGGAAAGGAACTTACAAGGAGAGTATAATATATTTTAGAGATTTAATAAACACTGGGTCAGGAATGGAAGGGAATGGGTAGACTACACTTAAGATACTAGGGCAGTAATTATTCCCAAAGTGGGTGCCACCGCCCCCTGGTGGGTGCTGTAACGATCCAGGGGAAGCAGTGATGGCCACAGGTGCATTTATCTTTCCTATTAATTGCTATTAAAATTAAAAAAAATTAATTTCCAGGGGCGCTAAGTAATATTTTCTCTGGAAAGGGGGCAGTAGGCCAAAAAAAGTTTGGGAACCACTGTACTAGGGTCTCTTCCCCAAAGTCCAGGAAGGAGAAATCTACACTATCCAGCTACAAACTAAACAACTGCTTTAACACTAACCAATTCAGCTAAAATCCCTATAATCCCTCTAACAGTACAGAATCAAGAAATAAGATCTGAGTTAGGGGAAAAGGGCACTAAGCTAGAAGGGTTAAGCACAAAGGGTTAAGTCAAGCAGGAAACCTTCTTGCCACCCTTGTATCCCAAGCTGCAGGGGGCTGATAGGGCAAGCCCATTTTATCCTACATATCTTCCATAGCAGGAGAAGACACATCTGTTCATTAATGTGACTATGTCAGGAACCTAGAAGGCACAGCAGGCGATATCTCTCTTTTGAATGAGCAGGGCTTGTAACCAGAGATCGCTGTGGGAATCACTAGGAACTTCTCTCAGTAAAGCTCAGCTTGTCTTAGGCATTTGGGCTTTTTGCTTGGCTTCTGGATGGGAAACCTAACCCCTTGGTTCACTGGGTGGAATCACTCCTTCATCTGCCACAGTAGACCCAGCAGGAATTAGATACAGCTGATGGGAAGCCTCCTGTTAACACTGGTAGGAATCAGACTCAGCTGAAACTCAGCTGAATGCTATCTCTGGTTGTCTCATCTCATATGTTTATAGGCTCTTCAACTATAAAATGGGGCTTTGTGCTATCAGAAATTATGAATTCATAATTTTTTTAGAAAAAAACTGGTAAGACTTAAATGAACTGATACAAAGTGAAATAAGCAGAACCAGAGGCACATTGTAAACAGTAACAGGAGTATTGTATCAGCTTCTAAGAACTTAGCTATTCTTAGCAATATAAAGATCTAAGAGAATTCTAAAGGACTCCTGATGAAAAAGACAATCTACTTCCAAAGAAAGAACTGGTGGAGTCAATCTAGATTGAAACATACTTTTTAAAACATGATTATTTTCATTGTTTTGGTTTATACTTTCTTTTGCAATGTGTTAATGTGGAAATGTTTTGCATGATTGCACATGTATAATCTGTGCCAAATTGCTTGCCTTCTCAAGGAGTGGGGAAGGGAAGGAGGAAGTGAATTTGAAACTCAAAGTTAAAAAAAGAAGGTTAAAATTTTTTTTTTGGTTTACATATAATTGAGGAAAAAATAAAATAAAATGAAATGAAAAAACTTGTAAAATGGGGCTATATAAAATAGCACCTAATTCAAAGGGCTATTGTGGGGATCAAATGAGAAAATATTACTTAGTAGAGTAATTTCAATCAATAAGCAATTTTTAAGTACCTACAATGTGCCAAGTACTGTGCTAAATACAGGGAATATAAGATGTAAGAGAAAGACCCTGCCTTCAAGGAACTCACAATCTAATGGGGAAGACAATAAACAGATATCTACAAACAAGGTTAAGATAGGCTAATGGGAAATAACTAACAGAAATTAAGAGGGATTGGGAAGGGTTTTCTGTAGAACATTGGACTAATAAATACTTGTTCCCTCTCTCTAATCCTCCTTTTTTTAGAGCTAGGAATGTCCTTAGAAGTCATCTAGTCATTGGGGCAGCTAGGTGGCTCAGTGGATTAGAGCCGGGCCTAGAAACAGGAGACCCTGAGTTCAACTCTGGCCTTAGATACCTTCTACCTAAATGACCTTGGGCAAGTCACTTAACCCCCATTGCCTAGCCCTTACTGCTCTTCTACCTTGGAACCAATACACAATATCGATTCTAAAATGGATGATAAGGGTTTGAAAAAAAAAATCTGGCTTAGATACCTCCTAGCTGTGTGACCCTGGGGAAGTCACTTAACCCCCATTGCCTAACCCTTACCACTCTTCTGCCTTAGAGACAATAAAGAATATAGATTCTAAGACAGAAGATAAGGGTTTTAAGAAAAAGTCATCTAGTCCAATAATCATTTCACAGGTGAGGAAAGCAAGGGCCAAAAGCTAAGTAATTTGCCCACAGCCACATGGATGGGAGTAGAGTTGGGATTTGAACCCAGATCCTGTGACTCCAGATGTAGTGGTCTTTTCATTGCACTATGTTTTCAGTTCTGTGTTTAACCTTTCCACATCTTGTCTCTCTTAAGAGATTTCTGCCCAGCATACTCAGAGAATGTCTCTGGCCAAAATCTGCACCACCCAGCTCAAGAAAAATCCATGTCTAGGTGTCAGGTATCTTAGAACTTGCTGACAGTAAGGGTGATCTCTATTGCCCCTCTTATATTCTTGATTCAGAGATTTGGGGAAAACAGTGTACGTTGGAGACCAAGCAAAGGCTGGTAATATTGGGACAGATAGAATTATTGTATATGGGTTGACTAGAGAGTAAAGAAAATCTATAATTCATTTGTAAGTGTTATCTGGATTACTTTTTTTTTCAGTGCCTTCTCTCTTCCATTGATAGGCTACATCTCTGTATGTGTGGGTGTTATTTACCCACAGGGACTATAATGGATGGATGCCTTCTAATCTGGGTACAGAATGTTCCAGCACACAGATCAGTAGACCTGAAGAACCTGGCAACAGGATGCCTCTATATTTAATGATCAGACAGTGTTTTTGACTGCAAGACTTTCCCCATTCCAGGACATCCTCTTCTCAGCTGTCAAATGGTCTTTCTGAAGCAAAGTTCTAACTTTGTCATCTCACTACTTAATAAATTCCATTGGTTCCTATCACTTCTGAGATCAAGTATAAAATCCTCTGGCATTCAAGGCCCTTCATAACCTGCCTTTCCCACCTTTGCTATCATTAAAAAGTTTTTTTTTTAATTTAAAACCATTACCTTCTTTCTTCGAATTAGTATCAATTCTAAGACAGAAGAGCAGTAAGATCTAGGCAATTGGGGTTAAGTGATTTGCCCAGGGTCATACTGCCAGAAAATTTCTAAGATCACATTTGAACCCAGGACATCCTATCTCCAGTCCTGGCTCTCTATCCACTGAACTAACTAGCTGCCCCTGTCTAAATATAATTAAAAAAAATCCTTACCTTACATCTTAGAATCAATCCTGTGTATTGGTTCCAAGGGCTTGGCAATTTGAGTTAAATGACTTGCTAGGAAATATAGCTAGGAAATGTTTGAGGCCAAATTTGAATCCAGGATCTTCCATTTCCAGGTCTGGCTCTTTATCAGCTGTGCAACCTAGCTTCTCCTCTTTGCTGTTTTCTTATTCCTCCCCAGGTCCTCTGTGCTCCAGTGACACTGGTATCCATGCTGCTCCTTGAACAAGAGCCTCCATCTTCTGACTATGAATTTTCCCTGATCATGAGCCATGTCCAGAATGTTCTCCCTCCTTTTCTCTACCTCCTGGTTTCCCTGACCTCCTTCAAGTCTCAGCTAAAATCCCAACTTCTACAGGAGTCTTTTTCAGTCTCCCATAATGCCTCCCTTCTGCCTATCATCTTCAATTTATCCTATAGCTCCTTTATACATAGTTGTTTGCACGTTGCCTTCCTCCATTAGACTGGGAGCTCCTTCAGAGTAGGGACTTTTTTTGCTCTTCTTTGAGCCCTCATTGCTTAGCACAGTGCCTGGCACCTGGTAGGCACTTACCAAATCCTTGCTGACTTGACTTGAGGGCACAGTTCTGACCCTGGTCTAGGGACAAAATTGAATACTTCCAGCAACTTAAGCTCTGCTAGCTCCCTCTGGCTTTAGTTGGTCTCTTTCTTAAGCTATGTCAGGGCTTAGCAGTATGGGTTGGGAATGCTTATGTTTCAGAAAAGTGTGTGTATGGGGGGGCACTACAGGTTTGATGTTGAATAAAAGTTTTGCGACACAGTAGATATTAAGTCCTGGAGTTAAGAAGCCTTAGGTTTGAGGTCTGTCTTTGGTACATACTAGCTTGGCAAATCCTTGACCTTTCAGTGGCCTAGATGGTTCTCCATGAATATATGTAGACAGGGCACCTAATTGGCTCAGTGGGCAGAAAGTCAGACCTGGAGACAGGAGGTGCTGGGTTCAAATGTGACCTCAGACATCTCCTAGCTATGTGATCCTGGGCAAGTCACTTAACTCCAATCGCCTGGCTCTTACTGCCCTTCTGCCTTGAAACTGTTACTTAGTATTGATTCTAAGACAGAAGGTAAGGGTTTTAAAAAGAGAGATTATACAGAGACAGACAACTTTCCAAGATTACGTGCCAATCTCTGCCATTGGAAGGAACTCCCACACTGGGGCCTCTCTATATCAAAGAAATCACCAAAAAAAGGCCTTGGAGCAACTGAACAAAGAGGCAAAGGGAGTGTAATTCATGAAAAAATATCTTTTTGAGTCACCATAACAATTTTGAAAGTAATATTCTTTTTTAGAGGCTGCTGCTCCTTAAAAATGTGATCCTTGAGAAGCTCCCATTCATGCTTCCTTGTTTCCATTGTGAATGAATGAATAAATAAAAGGATGAAAAAGGGGAGACAGTTGGGTGGCTCAGTGGACTGAGAACCAGGCCTAGAGATGGGAGGTTCTGGGTTCAAATCTCACCTCAGACACTTCCTAGCTGTGTGACCCTGGGCAAGTCACTTGACGTCCATTGCCTGGCCCTTACCGCTCTTTTGCCTTGGAACCAATACTTTGTATTGGTTCCAAGGCAAAAGATAAGGGTTTTTAAAAAAAAAGGATGAAAAAGATTATATGAAGCACTATTTGCCAAAGTGACCCTGAGCAAGTCATTTAACTGTGTGCCTCAGTTTTCTCATTTATCAAATGGGCTGGAGAAGGAAATGACAAACCTCTCCAAATTTAAATGGATCACAAAGCCAGTCATGAAGTGCTAAGGACATGAAAGGAAAATGAAGTCCTCCTCTGTTCTCAATGGATTCACATTCCAATGGGAGAGACAATAGACTTGCAAGTCAAATGGAAAGATCCCATGGTCCTTAGGGCACAGCAGGAGAACAGATGGTGATGCAGTTTCCTTAATGTCATTTCTGCTGCCAAATTATATGTTTCTGATGTTGAACCATTTGACAATGACATGGCCTTTGGTGGCAAAAACTTATTTTTCTTCTTCTGGACCTTCAAGAGCTATGGCTACATCCCTTGAAGAAGCAGTTCCCATGTAAGAATTTCCACAGCAGTTGCTTTCCACAATGATGCTATAAAGGCTGGGCTGGAGGCAGGGCCTGAGGGGCTTGGGAGGAAAGAGGCACAGCTATTCTCTCTTTAAAATTTTTTAAAAATCAGTTTAAACTTTTTCTATAAATTGCATGTTGGGACAACTTTCAATTATCATTTTCTGACATCTTGTGACCCATATTCTCACCCTCCCTCTCATCGGCCCCCTTTTCCCAAGATGGCAGGTAATAGGACATAAGCCGTACCTATATTATCATGCAATATATATTTCCATATTCATCCTGTTGGGAAAGAAGACACATATCACTTACACTAGAGAAAAATTCCTGGAGGAAACAAAGTGAAGAATGGCATGTTATTTCCTTCTCTAGCAGTGGATAGTCTTTTTCATTGAGTCCCTTGGAGTCTTCCTGGATCGTTGCCTTGTTGATGATAATTAAATCATTCACTGTTAATCATCACATATTGTTGCTACGTGTACAAGGTTCTCCTGGTTCTGCTCTCTTCACTTTGCATCACTTCCTATAAGTCTTTTCAAGATTTTTTGGTGATCATCTTGGTTGTCATTTCTTATGGCCTGTAATAATCCATGCAGTCATATACCACAACTTGTTTTGTTATTCTTTAGTTGATGGGCATCCCTTTAGGTTCCAGTTCTTTGCTACCACAAAAAGAGTTGCTATAAATATTTTGTACAATTAGGTCCTTTTTCCCTATCTTTGATCCCTCTGGGATGTGGACCTAATGGTGGTATTGCTGGGTCAGAGGGTGAGGACAGTTTTATGGCATGGTTCCAGATTGTTCTCCAGAATGGTTGTATTGGTTCACAGTTCCACCAACAGTGTATTAGTGTCTTAATTTTTCTACATGCTCTCCAACATTTATCATTTTCCTTTTTTGTCATGTTAGCCAGTCTGAAGGTGTGAGGTAATACTTTAGAGTTGTTTTAATTTGCATTTTTGTAATTAATAATGATTGGACCATTTTTTCATATGACTAAAGATAGTTATAATTTCTTCATCTGGGAATTGCCTGCTTATATCCTTTGACCAATTGTCAATTGGGAAGTGCTTTGTAGTGTTATAAATTTGACTCCATTCTCTATATATTTGAGAAAGGGCATGGCTATTCTCAAGGCTTCTAGCCTCAAACCTGCACAGAGGAGCAACTTGGTGGAGAGAGAACCAGGTTTGGAGATAGAAAATCCTGGGTTCAAATCTGGACTCAGATACTTCCTGTGTGGCCCTGGGCAAGCCACTTAACCCTGATGGCCCAACTCTTACTGTTATGCTTTGAAACGGATATGTAGATAGAAGTTAAGGGTTAAAAAACAAAAAAAAAAAAAACAAAAACCTGCACAGAGGCATCTAGGTGGTTCAGCAGATAGAGTGCCAGGTCTGGAATTAGGAAGACCTAAGTTACAAGTCTAATTGTGTCAGAAGAAAAACAACTGCTTGAACACATGGGCTGATGGGGATATTATTGAGGATGTAGAGAACTCTAGTCCAACTATCAATAATATAGAATTAGGTCTTGATCAATGATACATGTAAAACCCAGTGGAATCATGTGTTGGCTAAGGGGGTTTGGGGAGAGGGAAAGAACATGAAATATGTAACTATGGGAAAATATTCAAAATAAAAATTAAAAAAAGTCTGTGTGACCTTGCGCAAGTCACTTGACTTTTGTTGGCCTCGGTTTCCCTAACTGCAAAATGGGGATAATAATAGCACCAACCTCCTAGGACTGTTGTGAGAATCAAATGAGAAATATTTATGAAGCACTTAGCACAGTGCCTGGCACATAGTAGGCACTTAAGAAATGTTTCTTCCTTTTCTTCTCCTTAGGGTCCTGAGTTGATCACAGTCATGGTAAAGGTTTGACTTGCTCATAGTACAGTAGGAAGGTCTGTTTTTACTTTTTTGTCTTTGGCCAGTAGTTTTAGGTCACGTTGAGAGGGAAGTGTTTGCTCCAGTTTAAAGCAGGTTCCTTAGGCGGGTAAGGTGAGTAGACGTGGTTAATGGACTCAGGGCTAAAGGGAGAGGGGCTGTCCAGCCTCCCCTTTGGTGAGGAGTCAGATCTATCCTGGCAAATAGGAACAGTTTCATAAGGACACAAATGCTGGCTATTGGGAGAATCCCAGCAACTTGGAAACACTTTAATTTGAGTTGAATCTGTAATCTTAAGCAGTGATAAAGACTCCCTGCTTAGGGGAGCGATGTGTGGGCTGCAGCACCTGCCTTCTGCCTACTGTTCTTTACCTTCACAGAGTAGGTGCTGCCCAACCAACCTCCCTGGGCTGACCCAACCTCCCAGGGGGAGGCCCACCAGCTTTTCCTTCTAGCATTTTGGGCTCTTGCATTCAGGTTTTTTTTTTTTTTCTTGCATTCAGTTTTAACCTTGGATTTTACATTTGTATACACACCCTGAGAGACCCTAGGGCAATGAGGGAGTTTTAAATAAATACAAGACGAAAATTCATAACTGCCAAGATAGCAGTTTGATTAGGCTGCTTCAATCTGTTTTCGCCATGCCAGCCTGTCTTTCAAATATTTATGTGGCAGATTATAGGCAAGCTTCAAAGACTAAGAAATGCAAATCTGTTCTATAAATCATAGAATAAAGCAGCTGTTGCCTTCCTCCTGGAAGGCAGCTGAATGCAATAGCTTGGTACTTCTCTATGGCATAGTGGGATGAGCTCCAGAACTGGAATCAGGAGAGAGACTTGGATTCAAATTCTGCCTCTATCAAATATCTTCCTTCCTTCCTCCCTCCCTCCCTCCCTCCCTCTCTCTCTCTCTCTCTCTCTCTCTCTCTCTCTCTCTCTCTCTCTCTTTCTTTCTTTCTTTCTTTCTTTCTTTCTTTCTTTCTTTCTTTCTTTCCTCACTCACTCACTCACTCACTCACTCACTCACTCCTCTCCCCCTCTCTCCTTTCCTTCCCTTACTTTCTGTCTTAGAATCAATACTGTGTATTGGTTCCAAGGACTATGCAAAGTGACTTGCCCAAGGTCACCCAGCTAGGAAATGTCCAAAGCCAGATTTGGACCCAGGACCTCCCATTTCTGGGCCTGGCTCTCAATCCACTGAACCACCTAGAAGTCTCCAACCATCTTTCAATTAACAAGTATTTATTAAGCACAGCCTGGCAAAGTTCTGAGTGCCATACCTGAAGAGGGCCAAAGTGACATCACTGATGACGTCTTTTGACTCTTATGTAAGTTAGATTTAAGTAAGGCAGTTATACAAAGTAGTCAGCAGCTTCACTCTTTCTTCCTGAGTCATTCAAATCCAGTGGCAAGACCAAAGTCAGGGAGATTGGTGATGGCTCAAGATACAGTGGATGACTTTGGTGTCTTCAGTATCTGACGAAGTTCTCAAGTGCTCCACAGGACCTGCTTCAATTGCCTTAATTACCTTTGGAACACATTGTTTTCATCAGCCCCTTTTGCCAGAGAAAGTCTTTACACGCCTGAAGTAGACACTCCCTAATTCTTTGCTGGGTTTGATGTCTGTTGGTTATCCTCCACCTGCTTTAGCCCAGGGTTGTACAGCATGTTTAGGAAAGACAAGTACCTTTGGTGTGAGAGCTCGCCAAACCCTTGTCAGGGCTTCTCATTCTCCTTTGGTGTCCACCTGCCGCCCAGCTATCGCCTGTGGCTCTAAGAAGCTGTAACAGGAGCAGCAACCACATCCTGGTAAACTATCTCATTCGACTAAGTTCTAGCACTAAAAAGAAAAATAGAAAAAGGGAATTTTACAAGAATTGTTGAGGAGACAGAAACAAGAATATTCAAAAATTGATTGGCCATATAGGCCAATGAGAGTAATGAGTAGAGGAAAACATGGAGGGTGGGAACCTGGGTAGCTAGATGAATGATGACACCCTGGGCAATAGTACAGAAGTTCAGAATAATGGTAGGTTTGGGGTCAAAGGTAATGAATTTTATATTGGACATTTTGAGATTGAGATGCCTATGGGACATCCAGTTCAAAAGTTCCTACAAGCTTTGTGACTTCAAGTAAGCCACTTACCTTTTCTGACAAACAGATTTTCCATGTGTGTAAAATGGAAACACTCAGAGTTGTAACTAGCGTTTTTTGTGCCTGGGGCAAGCAGCAAATTTCAAAGAAATTTTTAAGGGCAAATCTGGTTGTTGAGCCAGGGGGATCTTGGGATACTGGGAAGTAGCCACTGGGGAAAAACTCATCTCAGTTTTGATTGGAAGTAAGAAAGAAAAGGAAGGAAACATGCCATCTGACAGCTTCTTACTTTAATGAATTGCTTCGCTAATTAAGGCTAAATTAAGTTGTTCATAGCTTCTGAAGGGAGATGCAAGCAGTTCTCTAAATTTTGGCACATTGGGTCTAAGCCCCGAGGTGCTCATTTTAGTGTTACTAGACTAAGGCAAATAATACTTGAATTATCTTTGTCACAAGGTCGTTTTAAGGAAAGTATTTCGGAATTACTGCTACAGCATTTTTACTAGTGATAAAAGTATAAGGTGGTACGATAGATAGGGTATTCAGGAAGACCCAAGCTCAAATGTAGCCTCAGAAACGTCCTAGCTGTGTGACCCTGGGCAAGTCATTTAACCCTGTTTGCTTTGGTTTCTTCATGGGTCAAATGAGCTGCAGAAGGAAATAGCAAACCACTCCACAGTGTCTTTACTAAGAAAATCCCCAAAATGGGGTCACAAAAAGTCAGACAACATTCAATGACAGCCATATAGTTAACACATATATATATATATATGTATGATGTTTATACATCAAACCCCCCCATATTTTTGGGTCACAGAAACTGAAACAAATGAATAATAACAACAATGGCAACATACGGGAACAGGGTGAGATGTTTGTAGGAGATGAGAAGCCAGAGCTGCCAGGGTTAGGGGAAGAAGGGAAAGGAAGGAAAGCAATATGCCCATTTATCCAGGGCAGCAAATTCTTCTTGTGGATGTGAGCTGGTATTTGCAACAACAACAAAATTCATGTTAGTTGGGTCCTGTAGAGGCCATCTAGTTCAACCTGGTCATTTTTCAGATGAACAAACTGAGGCTCAGAGAAGTTAATTAAATGAGTAGCCCCAGATCACACAGGTATTAGGCAAATCATGATTAAATCCAGGACCCCTTTCCACGATCTGATCTGTTAGAATCTGCCCTGTCGAAGGAAGGATTCACCATTGATCAACTCACAGATCTAACTTTAATGAAAATGTCTTCAAGCTGCTGGAAGCATCAGACAACCCCCAATTTGTGTCCTTTACAAAGCTGTCACTGTTGGAGGGAAGGAACCGATTCCTTCTGGCATGTTGGGTCTTCTGTCTTCAGTGACTTCTGAAATCAAAGCCACTTTTGTGTGTCCTGACTATTCTCACCTGACATTTAGGCTTCCCCCTGGACAGTGCAGGAGTTCAGAGCTCTTAGGAGAGACAGAGAGAATCCTATTCCTTACACTATTCTTGATGAAAGGATCTTTTTAAAGTAACTCTCTTTGTCTCCAGTTTCCTAAAAGATCCCAAGCTGAATGCCTTTTGTTTTCTTCTTGACCTCCCAGGAAAAATGATCCCATTTCTTTCACCCCTCTTCTAGCTCTTGTAGCCAAGGGTGTTTCCTAATGATGGGACCAAGAATCTGCTATTATTGTAGATCTTCATTTTCCTTATCGTCCTGGGGTCTGGGTGCTCTTTTGTCCTCTGACACTGATACTCAGTACAGACTTTTATCCCCACACACTTAGACTATCACAATAGCTGCTGGTAGGTATCCCTGCCTGAAGTCTTTCCCTACTTCTATCCATCTGCTCCAGCTGCCAAAGCGATCTTTCCAAAGGGCAAATCTTATGACAGTGATGGTGAACCTTTTAGAGAAGGAATGCCAGGCCCTGCCATCACCCCACCCAGACCAAGTGCCATGTCCCTCCCCTCCACTGAGTGCTGGGTGTGCCCTGCCCCCCCTTACCCCACACAGGGGAGGGAGGAAGTGTTCCCATTGGGCTGCTGGGTAGAGGGATAGGTGAAGTGAGGAATGTCCTCAGTGAGTGTAGAGAGGGGAAGGAGAGTGGCCCGAGAGCTCTGCTCCCCTCCAGCTCTGCTGCCTGTGATCTGCCCACCTTACCCGCTGTGTGCTTTCATTAGGCTGCTGGGCAGAGGGGCGGGAGATGTGAAAAAATGTTGTCAGGCCATGGTAGAGAGGGGAAGGAGAGCAGATCCACCCAAGTCTCTCTGCCTTTCTAGTAACGAATTAGGAGGGGAGGGTGGCTGTGTGCCCACAGAGAGTGCTCTTCATGCCATCTTTGGTACCCATGCCATAGGTTTGCCATCACTGTCTTATGATGTCACCCTCTCCCTTCAATAAACTGCAGTAGCTCCCTATCACCTCCAGGATTAAAAATAAAATCCTCTGGCTTTAAAAATCCTTCACAGCTTGACCTCTTCCTACCTTTCCAGTCTTCTTACACTTTCCTCTCCCCCTATACTTTATAATCCATGACATTTGAGCTATTTTTTGTATAGGATATCCTTCTTTCAACTCCATAACTTTTTTTTATATATACTTGATCTTAGTCAAAAGACTGCAAAGCAATTTTTTTGTTTCTTTTTAAATAACCCTTACTTTCTGTCTTGGAAGACAGAAGAGTGGTAAGGACCAGACATTAGAGTCATGACTTATCTAGGGTCACACAGCTATAAAGTGTCTGAGATCAAATTTGAACCCAGGACTTCTCATCTCCAGGCCTGGCTTTCTATCCATTAAGCCACCTAGGTGCCCCCTCCATGACTTTTCACACCCCCACCATGTTCCCCATGCCTAAATAGCTCTAACCTTATTTTTGCCTCATGATTGCTCTGGTTTTCAAGACTCAGTTCAAACTGAACCTTCTGCAAAAGGTCTCTCTCTGCCTTCCTTATTGCCAGTGCCTTCCTTCTGAGATTACTATACATTTACATCATATGAGTATATGTCTATACTTGAAAATAAATATATATGTGTATATATTTAAATGGGTCAACTAAGTGATGCGGCGGGTAGAGTCCTGGGCTTGGAAACAGGAAGACTCATATTTATAAGTTCAAATTGGACTTGAGAAACTTACTAGCCGTGTGACCCTAGGCAAGTCACCTAACCCTGTTTGCCTCAGTTTCCTCATCTGTAAAATGAGCTGGAGAAGGAAATGGCAAACCATTCCTGTATCTTTGCCAAGAAAACCCTAAATAGCTTACTAGCTGTGTGACCCTGGGCAAGTCACTATATCCTGTTTTCCTCAGTTTCCTTATCTGTAAAATAAGCTGGAGAAGGAAATGGCAAGCTTTGTCAAGAAAACCCCCTCAAAAGGGTCACAAAGAGTTGGACGGGACTCAATGGCAACCATATATTTAATACATGTATATATATCATACACAGTTGTACATATACATGTCCATGTATATGTACAATTGTGTATGTATATATATATGTGTTTATAAGCAAATACACATTAATGCATAATTGTTTGTACATTGTCTCAACCATTAAAACGTGTGTGCAGGGACAAGATTTTTGCCTTTCTTTTTATTCCCAGAACTTAACATATCACCTGGCACATTTGTTGTTGCTCAGTTGTTTTTAGGTGTGTCTGACTCTTGGTGACCCCATTTGGGATTTTCTTAGCAAAGATACTAGAGTAATTTACCATTTCCTTCTCTAGATCATTTTACAGATGAGGAAACTGAGGCATCCAGGGTTAATGACTTATCTAAGGTCACACAGCTAATAAATGTCTGAGTCTGGATTTGAACTCAGGAAGTTGAGTTTTCCTAACTCCAGTCCTGGTCCTCTATGCACTATGGTGCCATCTATCTACCTACCTGGCACACAGTGGGCACTTAATGAATGCCTTTTGTTTTTGATAATGGTCTCTCTTATAAGGGATTTCATACCCCCAAGTCTCTGAAACCTATATTTTTCTTTTCTTTTTCTTTTTCTTTTTTTTTTTTAACCCTTGTACTTCGGTGTATTGTCTCATAGGTGGAAGATTGGTAAGGGTGGGCAATGGGGGTCAAGTGACTTGCCCAGGGTCATACAGCTGGGAAGTGGCTGAGGCCGGGTTTGAACCTAGTACCTCCCATCTCTAGGCCTGACTCTCACTCCACTGAGCTACCCAGCTGCCCCCCTATATTTTTCTTGAGATGCACAACAGAAATTGAATTTAAGACTTGAGTTCTTATACTTGGCATTCCCTACTCCTTATTCAAAGGTCACTGAATTGGGCTTTTTCTAACTTAAATGCAGGAGTATGATGATAAGTATTTAACAACCAGCTCTCCAACCAGGTTTCCAAAAATAAAACACATATTTTAAAGTTTAATCTGCATTATTAACATTTTCCTTTGTCACTCTTAAATCTATGCAATCAACAAAACAATGACTCAAATCCTGATTTGTAGCACACTGAAAATTTAATAATCTATTCTCACAAAATGATTAAAGCTAGCTTCAGAACACCACAGCCCAAATGGAACTTATGTCTTAAATCAACTGATCAACTTCTGGGTCCCTCTTTTCCCTTCAGAAAGAATAAGCCAGGGCAATGTCATTCAATCAGCGATTATTTATTAAACACCTACTCTATACCAAGGCGCATCATAGGTACTGAAGGAGAAAGTAAATATAACACCCACTGGTAAGGGGTGAACTAGTCACAAAAATCAAACTGGTAGGGGCAGGTACAGTATAGAGAGACTGGCCTGGAAATGGGAGGTCCTGGGTTCAAATGTGGCCTCAGATACTTCTAGCTGTGTGTGACCCTGGTCAAGTCACTTAACCTCAATTACCTAGCCCTTGCTGCGATTATTTGCTTACTATGGATTCTTTTTTTTTTAAGTCATACTGTAGTGTAAAATCTTTTTTCAATTAATTAACTAAATAAATATTTTTCCATGTTTACATGATTCATTTTCTTTCTCTTCCCTCTTCCCTCCCCCCTCCCAGAGCCGACAAGCAATTCCACTGGGTTGTACACTTGATACGTATTTCCACATTATTCATTTTTGCTATAGAAAGCGATCTTTTAAAGCCTAAACCCCAAACCACATACCCATCTATACATGTGATAAGTGATGTCATATGTTCTTCTTTTGCTCCCATAGTTCTTTCTCTCAATGTGGATAGCATTCTTTTACATAAGTCCTTCAGGACTGTCCTGGCTTGTTGCATTTTACTAGCAGTAAAGTCTATTATGTTGGATTTTTCCACAATATTTTACTTTTTGTGTATAATGTTCTCCTGGTTCCGTTCCTTTCACTCTGCATCGGTTCATTGAGGTTCTTCCAGTTCATATAGAAATCCTCCTGTTCATCATTCATTACAGCACAATAGAATTCTATCATCATCATATACCACAATTTATTCAGCCATTTCCCAATCGAGGGACACCCCCTCATTTTCCAATTTTTTGCCACCACAAAGAGCGCAGCTATAAATATTTTTGTATGCATATTTTTCTCTCTTTTCTTTTTGGGGCACAAACCGAGCAGTGGTTTGGGGTACAAACCCAGTATTGCTGGGCAGGCAGTCATTTAAAGCCCTTTGGGCAGAATTCCAAATTGCCTTCCAGAATGGCTGGATTAATTCACAACTCCACCAGCAATGCATTAGTGTCCTGATTTTACCACATCCCCTCCAACATTTATTATTTTCTCTTACTGAATTCTAAGACAGAAAATAAGGATTTTTTTTCATTTTTTCAATTTTATTTTTATTGTCATGAAAAACACACTTCCATATTGGTCATTGTTGTAAAAGCGCTCTCATACATAATGAGAACCTCAAAATAAAACTAGAAATACACTGATATAAAAGGTAGTATGTTTTGATCTGCATCCTTCTGACTGCAGTGGTTCTTTCTCTTGAGTGGATAGCATTCTCCACCTTTCCGGGTTGTTTCAAATTATTGCATTGCATTGCTGAGAGTAGCCAAGTTTTCACAGATAATCTTCATACAATATTGCTATTACTGTGTACAAATGTTCTACTGGTTTTGTTTATTTCACTCTGCATCAGTTCCTGCAGATCTTTCTAGATTTTTCTGAAACCACCATGTTTTTCATTTCTTATGATAATATTCCATCACCAATATGTGCCACAATCCTCCAACTGATGGACATCCTTTCAATTTTTAATTATTTGCCATGACAAAAAGAGCTTCTGTAAGTATTGTTGTCCAAGTAGGTCCTTTCTGGAAGATGAGGGTTTTTAAAAATCAAAAACAAAATCTAAGCTGGAATTTGCAGTTCTTTCCAGTTTGGGAAGAGGAAACTAACTGGGGGGTATTGGTTGGGGGAGAATCAGAAATGGCGCAGAAGTCAGCAAGCTACTAGCCAGTATGCCATATCCAACGTATTGCTTGTTTTTTTTTTTTTTTTTTTTTTTTTTCAAGAAAGGCTTTTAAATTTAAAAATAAAAACCTTTATCTCTGGCTCTAAAAGGATGGAGATGGTGCAGGGAAGGGTGATCAGGAGAGATGAGGCTGGAAACTGTGCCTTATGAGGATAGGTTGAAGGAAATGGGTATCTTTAACTTGAAGAAGGGAAGAATTAGGAGAGCTATAATAGTTGTTCTCTCATATTTTACAGGGCTGTCATGAGGAAGAGGGATTGGACTTGTTCTGTTGGCCCCAGAGGGCAAAACTGGAAGCAATAGGCAGCAGTTGTATAGAAATAGATTTAGCTCAATGTGAGGGAAAATGTCCTAACAATTGGGTCTATTTTGGGAGGTAGTGGGTTACCTCTCCGAAGAGATCTTTGGGCAATAACTGGATTATCACTTGTTAGAGATGCTTTACAATGGATTATTGATCAGATAAAGGTTAGGGCAAGTAGGTGGCACAGTGAATAGAGAGCCAGGTCTCCTGGAGACAGGAAGACTTGAATTCAAATCTGACCTCAGACACTTTCTAGCTGTGTGACCCTGGGCAAGTCACATAGTCCTGTTTACCTCAGTTTCCTCATCTGTCAAATCAGCTAGAGAAGGAAATGGCAAACCACTCTAGTATCTTTGTCAAGAAAACCTCAGTGGGGTCCCAAAGAGTCAGACATGACTGAAAAATGATTGAGCGACAACAAGGGCTGGGTTCATGGTCCCTGAGGTCCAGATTCTGTGATTCAGAGTCTTATGCTCAACAAGGTGCAGATGCAACCTTTCCTAACCTTTTTTTATCCTCCTCCACCCTTTTCTCCCCTAGGAAGGGGGCCTTTGTGTAGAAAAGTTCTGATGAGGATAAGAGGGAAGAAAGATTTCCAAGCCCCAAGGATAAATTCATTTTTAATGTGAAATATCAGCAAGTGCGAAAGATATAGGATGTACCTAAGAGAAGGAAGAGACAGAGAGACCATCCTCAGTAGAATAAGGCTGTATAGAATACAAAGGAATAAAGGAGAAAAAAGAAAGAAAAGGGGAAAAAGAGAGAGAAAAATATTTTTAGGGGAAAAATATTTCTTTGGGGAATTAGTCTTTCTATTGAAAGGGTTAACTGATGATGGCTAGTACCACAGGGCAGGGACAAGGGTCCTCTGGTCTCTTGGGGCATAGAGATAAGGTTAATATACTCCTTCTTCTTCCAGTCTGCCAAGACAGAGCTGAGGAGTATTTAGCCCAGGGGAGGGTGTGACTTTGTTGGACCCTGTTTCCATGGTCCCAAATTTGGAACTCGGAGATACAGAAGTGTGTGCATTTGAAGAAGGGGGTGGGGAATCAAGAAACAATAAGTTTGAGCTTTCCAAAATGAATTTAATTCCATCTAAATGGGTAAAAAGGAAATTGTGCATTGCAAATAGTTATGCAAATTAAGTTCAGCCCCCAGGGTCCTAGCAAACTGCCAGTGTAGGCCCCCTTGTTCCAAAGATGAGACTTCTGGGTGCTCTTTCTATCAGTTTCTGTAATGACATCCATTAGGTACATTGTGGTTTAGTGGCACATTCCTATCTACCAAGACCAACAACCCTGGGAGGTTACATACCTCACCTAGCTGCTGGGCTTGGGCATGATGGAGGTTGTGAAAAATCCCGGCATGTGGGAAAGACATGGGGTGCATGCAGCTAAGAGAGAGAACAGAGACAGATGGAAATATCAGCTATGAGAGGGGGGTGGTGAACAGGAAACAGGGTTGCAGACCGTGAAGAAGGACGAGGAGGATAGCATGGAAAGGGCTGTGGAAATAGTATGAAGAATGAATGGAAAGCTCTAATTTACACTGATGTTTTCCATATATTACTATGATTACAACAGATTTCATATGGAAAAAAGCACCCCTTTTACCTCCCCATAACAGTGGTTCTCAAACTTTTTGGTCTTAGGACTCCTTTTACACTCTTAATTATTGAGGATCCCTTCTAAGAATTTTTGTTTATATGGGTTATAATTATTGCTATTTCCCCTATTAGAAATTAAAACATCTTAGTATTATTATGAAAAGAGTTTTGACCTTGAAGATCCCCTAAGAAGGCCTTTGGGATCCCAGGGATCTCTGGACCAGTCATTGAGGACCAGCACCCTAAAAATTTTAGTGAACTGGAAGCTGGGTAGATATTGGTAATATAATAGGCACCTAGAAAAGCTAAAATCATCTTAGGCTGCATTAATTGAAACATTAAGAAATGGGGGGCAGAGCCCTTTCCCTAGGGTCCTATTCCATTGCTTCATCATGGCATGATGGGATCACAAAGTCAATGACAAGAGGTTGTAAAATCTGACAAGTGCGGTCAACCCATAATGGTTTCATGTACGAATCTAACCCACTGTGCCCATTCACCAAAGACTCTCCAAGCTCACTAAGTAAGGACAGGCTCATCTCTAGAAGGCTAGTCACCAGCGATGACATTGTTTTTGGCCATGGTGGTCAGACAGAAATACAAAATAGGTCTCATTTCTCTATGACTTCCCTTCGCTTCTGCAGTGACGGGATCAGAAAAGGAAGTCAAGGAGACAAAGAGTCGTGACATTCTCAGTATAGAAATGTGAGTTTAATTTTTGGTGTTTTAAACAAAGCTATTGGCAAGGTCTGTTCATGTGCTCAAAGCCTAGAAAACACAACTTCCCGGGACATTTCTCTCACCTTACACGGTCCATAGTGAGTAATACTGACCATAGCCCTGTGAAGATAACTGCAACTTGTTCACCAATGTCCACCTCGAAGCATGAGGAAGTCGAACAATTTTCTGAAGAATTTGACAACAGTCAATGAACTACATCAACATGTACATTGATACCTGTTGATGCTGGCAATGGTGGACATGAGGAAAAGCAACAAAATTATGTTGGAAAATAGGGTTATAGATTAAGTAATAAAAGAAGCCAAAGGCTTTCTCTGTCTGTCCCCTCTGACTGAAATACTCTCTCTCCTCTATTCCAACTATTGAATTCCTTGGCTCCCATTGAGTCCCAACTAAAATCCCACCTTCTACAGGAAGCCTGTCCCAAACCCTCTTAATTCCCATGCTTTCCCTTTTTCAATTGTTTATAATTATTACATTATTATTATTAAGTTAAATTGTAAATTATCCTGAGGGGATGCTAGGTGCCATAGTGGTTAGAGTATTGGGTCTAGAGACAGGAAGACTTATCTTCCAGAATTCAAATCTTGCCTCAGACATTTACCAGCTAGGTGACCATGGACAAGTCACTTGACCTTGTTTGTCTCAGTTTCCTCAGCTGAAAAATGAGGTCGAGAAGGAAGTATAAACTACTTCAGTGTCTTTGCCAAGAAAACCCCAAATGGGGTCACAAAGAGTCAGCCAGTGCCTCAACAGCATTTATCTTGTAGATAACTTGTTTGATTATATTTCCTTATATGTTGTTGTCTTCCCCATTTTGATTGTAAGCTCCTTGAGGGCAGAGAGATTGTCTTTTGCCTCTTTTTGTATCTCCAGAGCTTAGCACAGTGTCTGACATATGATTATTGACTGATTGATTGATAGAGCCCTCAGAAGTCTCCCACACATCTCATGAATATTTCAAGAAGAGAGGTAGAAAGTTCTGAGTATGATCACCACTGGCTGACAAGGGAAAAAAGGATACTTTGTCTTTACAGGAAGACCTAGTAGAATGATTGTCCATGGGCCAGTCCTCACTAGCCCCTTATGGACTTGGGGGAATGGTCCATTCTTGTGGGATACATCCTCTGTTAAATATAAACGTTTCTTCACTTGTACCAGCCCACATCTCACTGTGAAAATGGGGACCTCTAAAAAGTAAACTCAAGTCTTGGTTACTGCCAAAATGGTTTGGTTAAAAAAAAAAGATTCTGTGTTTTTATAAAACTTGATAAAAATAATATTTAAATGAATGAATAAAGCATTTGTCGAGTGCTTGCTATGCACCGCTTACTGTGCTAATTTCACATTGTATCGTCACCAGAAGTACCATTTTCAAAAATTCACACAATCTACTTGGCATCGCCAGTATCTTGAGCTTTCTGTCCCTAGTCTGTTTTGGCACACACTGTTCTGTGCTAACCGAAACCTCGGCAAACAGCAGCATAGAATGAGCAAAAGCATTTATTTGGAACAGAAGAGGAAATGAAAAGTATCAGAAACATTCTCAGCAACCGTTCCTCAAACGAGGACATTCCCTTTCTCTTGCCTAGCAGAGTCCCAGGAGGAAGCTACTTCCCCATTTAAATTTCCACATTACAACTGGGAATTATAGCACAATACCTTGGCATCCTCGAACCCTACTTATTAGAGCTGTGGAGGTACAATGAAGTCTGAAGAGGGGTGGTGATGGGGAAGTCCTTTACAATAGGATTCTGGCTGCCCTGTGAGAACATAAAATCCACAGCAAAAGAGTGCTTCGTCTCTTTAATAATGACATGCATCACTCTGCTTGGCAAAGTTTGGGTGAGTTTTGTTCCTGCCTCCTTTAAGGGAAAATAGGTGCCTCAGTCCTAGAGCTCTAGACTTGGAGTCAGGAATATCTGAGTTCAAATCTGACCTCAGACACTAGCTGTGTGACCCAGGGCAAGTCACTTCCCCCTGTTTGCCTCAGTTTCCTTATTTGTAAAATGAGCTGGAGAAGGAAATGGCAAACCATTCTGGTATCTCTGCCAAGAAAATCCCAGAGCCATGAAGAGTCAAACACAATGAAACAAATGAACAACAACAATAAGTCCCCTCGAAGCTGCTAAGTCTTGCCATCTCACTTGAAGTTTCACCTTAACAACCCTTAGATCCCTCCAATTTGCTCTGCAGATAAACCCTACTATATGAGTTGTCTTCTGCTGTTGTAAATGTGAGTTCCCTGATGGCAAGATGTGTCTCACTTTTCCATTTGTCTCTTCACCACTTAATGCCATGCTTGATATATGATAGATGCTTAATTAATGTTTTTCATTCACTAATCTATCGAATCTTATATCTTTGGGCGGTTATTCTGCTTTCCGTGGGTAACTCTCTTGGCATCATTAGATATCATAGGTCTTATTAAAACTGAAGGAAGAGGGGCAGCGAGGTGGCTCAGTGGATAGAGAGAAGAGAAGCTGGGTTCAAATTTGGCCTCAGACACTTCCTAGCTGTGTGACTTTGGGCAAGTCACTTAACCCCAATTGCCTAGCCCTTACCGCTTTTCTTTCTTGGAACTTATACTTTGTGTGTATTGGTTCTTAGACAGTAAGGGTTACTTTCTTTCTTTTCTTTTTTTTTTAAAGAAAGAAAATTAAGGCCAAACAACAACAGAAAACATTAATATTCAGCAGAGCTTTGCTACCTCATCACCTCCTGGCTAGGAGTCTACCCAGAACCAGAATCTATTTCTTGCTCCAGTTTGCTTCTCTTTGCTTATTTCATCTCAGAATGCAGAGAATCATGGAATACGAGAGTTGAAAGAGCTCTCAACAGCCATTTAGTCTAAATAAGGAAAAAGAACAAGGAAGAGAAAACACTGCATGGCATCCCATTTTCATCAAAATTCTACCCAAACTGGTTTTTTTTTTTAAGTTTTCAACCTCCTCTCCCCAAATAGCAAATGTACAAAAATAAAGACACTGACTATAACTGATCAGTATTTCCAGAACTCTGCTAGATTGTCTTTAGACCATTTGTAGATAAAAAGGGGACAATAAACAGATGTTAAGTGAGAGTGATTTGCATGGCTTTTTTGTAGTCATTCTTGCTTGTCAACATCCCTCCTAAAATAAAATGCCCAGAACTAGACCCAATTCTCCATATGTTCTGGTTAGAGGATAATGAGGTTATCATCTTTCTTCCTCTGAGCACTTAGATACTTTGATTAATTTTTGAATTCCCTCCATTAGCTTTCATTTTTTTTTTTTTGGTTTCAAATCCTTGCCTTCTGTTTTATTTATTTTTATTTTTCAAATTTTATTTAATTGATTAATTAAGAAAATGTTTCCATGGTTACACGATTCATGTTCTTTCCCTCCCCTCCTTCCACGCCCCTCCCGTAGCCAACGAGCAATTCCACTGGGTTTTACATGTGTCATTGATCAAGACCTATTTCCATATTATTGATATTTGCACTAAGGTGATTGTTTAAAGTCTACATCCCCAATCATATCTCCATCGACCCATGTGATCAAGCAGTTGTTTTTCTTCTGTGTTTCTACTCCCACAGTTCTTTTTCTGGATGTGAATAGTGTTCTTTTTGATAAATCCCTCAGAATTGTCCTGGGTCATTGCATTGCTGCTAGCAGAGAAGTCCATTACATTTGATTGCACCACAGTGTATCAGTCTCTATGTACAATGTTCTCCTGGTTCTGCTCCTTTCACTCTACGTCGATTCCTGGAGGTTGTTCCAGATCACATGGAATTCCTCCAGTCCATTATTCCTTTGAGCACAATAGTATTCCATCACCAACAGATATAACAATTTGTTCAGCTATTCCCCAATTGAAGGGCATCCCTTCATTTTCCAATTTTTTGCCACCACAAAGAACATGGCTATAAATATTTTTGTACTGTCTTTTTCCTTATGATCTCTTTGGGGGTATAAATCCAGCAGTAGTATTTGCCGTCTGTTTTAGAATCAATACAGAGTATCCATTCCAAGGCACAAGAGTGGCAAAGGCTAGGCTGCCAAGGTTAAGTGACTTGCCCAAGGTCAGGCATCTGGGAAGTGTCTGAGGCCAGATTGAATCCAGCACCTCCCATCTCCAGGCCTGGCTCTGTACCCATGGAGCCACTTAGCTGCCCCACTTAGCATTTGTACATACCAAAGAAGAGAGAATTAGATTCTCTGGAGGGTCCATCTTGGAATGATAATATAGATACATAGAGCTGTCAAGTGAGAGATCTTTCCATTAAGGTCAGAGGAAAAAGAGGTGAGTAATGATGATAGGTGGTTCCCTGTTGAGAAGCACTAAAGAAGCAATTTGTTTATTTGATAAGAAAAATGGAGAGATCAACTATCTTTCTAGGACATCTCATCCAGGAGAGCATAGATCACCTCCAAAAACTTGTCAGACTGAATTACTAATGCTCACTTTTGGTGATTTACATAGAAAGGATACTACCAGAAGAAATCTATAGAGCATCAATAAAGATTAGGACATCATGGGAGAGACACTGAAGACTTTGGAGGCAGAGGTAACATTTTCATCACTGTTGCCCATTTAAGTAAGGTATTGTTTGTCCTTCATTTTTGAAGAGGCCCAATCACATTAGAGGGTGATGTCTTGACTTGAGCATGAACTGGACTTAAGTGAGGCAGAGTTGCACAACTTCACAAGCATAGGGTCATGAATAAGATGCATTTTGTCTGAAAAAAAATCTTGTGGTTTTAGTGGACTGTAAACTCATGCCACCTAGCAATTTTAGATTTTTCTCTGCTCTACACAGGAGTCTAGGATCAGAGATTCTGTCCATGACAACTCAGGGGCCACATGGGTAAGGACATGTAGCTTCTGGGAGCTTCTCCAAGATACTCCAGACTTTTTACTGCTTCATTGGCCACTGCCATCTCCAGGGTTTGAGGCAGCCATGGTTGGCAGCTCAGTTGTTGAGGTGTAAGGACTTTTCTTTGGGACCACATGGATAGAAGAGGCAGGAATAGTAAATTATGTGCTTTGCACCCAAGGAAGTAGGGGAGTATGTAGGTAATTCTCATCTCTCTTCAGTAGATATGCTTCTTAGAAAGCCCCAATCTATCTTTTTTTTTTTTAAACCCTTACCTCCCATCATAGAATCAATATTATCTGTTGGTTCCAAGGCAGAAGATGGAAGGGTTGGGCAATGGGGGTTAAGTGACTTGCCCAGGGTCACACAGCTAGGAAATGTCTGAGGCCTGATTTGAACCTAGGACCTCCCATCTCTGGGCCTGGCTCTCAATCCACTGAGCTACCCCACTGCATCTCCAAAATCTCTTTTTAACTTCTGAACTCATAAACTTGATGTTACCTTTGAGGGAAACTCCTAGGTTGCCCAAGCAATATGTCTTCTCTGTTAGAAGCTTAACTTCTGGGGATTATACTGCTTAGAAAATTGAGAAGTGGTTGAATGTAGTGACTAAAACAAGTTAAATCTAAGTTCTAAGTCTAAGTTTTGTCTCTGATACTTATTAATAATTGGTATAACCCTGGGCAAGTCACTTAAACTCTCTCAGTCTCTGTTTCCTTATCTATAAAATGGGGATGATAAGGAACTTGTCTTATGTGAAAATCAATTTAAATAACATATGCAACTTTAAGGTGATATATAAATATGAACTATTTCTCCTTTTTTACACAGGAGTTTGGGGATCCAGTGCATTGTTCATGAACAGCCCTCTTGGATCATGTGGGCAAACATGTCTACTTCGCAGAGACCCATGATACTTTCCAGATGTCCCTTCCATCTCTCAGATTGGTATAGTCCATTCTCAGTTCTCTTTCTGTTTTCAAAAAAGGAATAAAGTAGGGACAGCTAGGTAGCTCAGTAGATAGAGAACCAGGCCTGGAATTGGGAGGTCCTGGATTCAAATCTCAGATTCTTCCAGCTGGGTGATTCTGGCCAAATCACTTAACCCCAATTGCCTTGTCCTTACCATTCTTATATCTTGGAACCTAAATGTAGTAGATTCTGGGATAGGAGGTAAGGATTTTACAAAGAAGAGAGAAAGAAAGGAAGAAAGGAAGAAAGGAAGAAAGGAAGAAAGGAAGAAAGGAAGAAAG
>NC_058133.1:468631712-468643601 GCF_016433145.1 Gracilinanus agilis
GGGAGGGAGGAAGGAAGGAAGAGAAAGAAAGACAAAAGAGAGAGGACGAGAGAAAGAAAGAAGGAAAAAATAAAGAAAAAGCAAAGAAGGAAGGAAGAAAGAAAAGAAGAAGGGAGGGAGGAAGAACACAGGTTCTTAAGGAATTTACATTCTACTGGAGTAGGGGAGAATGCAACACATGCACAAATAAGTAAATAAATACCAAGTAATTTCAGGAGGAAGAGAATGCTAACAGCTGAGGAGATGGGGAAAGGCCTTGGGTGGGAGGTGGCACTTGAACTGAGCCTTGAAAACAACCAGGGAATCTCAGAGTCAGAGTGAAGAGAGAACATTCCAAACCTGGAGTGCAGCCAGAAGAAAAGCATGAAGATAGTTTCAACTGTGGTCTACAGGGAAGAGCATGTAGATCAGATTGGCAAGAAAAAAAAAAAGTGTATGAGGGGGAGTGTGTGAAATAAGCCTGGAAAGATAGACTGTAACTATTTTATGTTGCTAAGGATTTTAAGTGCCAGAAGAGTTTGTATTTGATTCCAGAGTCACAGGGAATCACTGAAGCTTATTGAGCAAGGGAGTGATGAGTTTCTACCTGTGTACCACAAATATCAGTCTGGCAGCTGTGTGGATGATGGATGGGAAAGGGAGTAGCTGGGGGAGAGAGACCAATGACCTCCCTTTTTCAATAGTCTAGATATGATGTCATGAGAATCTAAAGTAGGGGGTGGGGGTTGTATGAGTAGTGAGAAGGGGAGAGGTAGAATTGACAAGCTTTGCCAACTCATAAGAGATGGGTGGACTCAGGATTGACTCCCAAGATTGCAAACCTCAGACCTGAAGAGTCCCAATTTCCTGGACAGAATTTGGGAAGTTCTACTGAAGGAATGGCTTTAGGGGGAAAATATAATATAAGCTTTTCTTGCTGCCCAGCCTCCCCCAGGTGCTAGTACTTTCCCCTCTCAGAATCTGTTTTATCTTCTTAGAATATATCTTTTATTAATCTAAGTATTTATATATTTTCTCCCCAATAGAATGTAAGCTTCTTGAAGGCAGGGTTTGTTTTTTTTAACCTTCTATGTAGTATCAGTGCTTAGCTCAGTGTCTGGCATATAGTAAGCATTCTAAAATGCTTGTTGAAGGGGCAGCTAGGGGCATAGTGGACAAAGCACTGGAGTTGGAAGCACCTGGGTTCAAATCTGGCCTCAGGCACTTGCTAGGTCTGTGACCCTGGACAAGTCACTTAACCCAGTTTGCCTAGCTTTTACCCTTCTGTTTTAGAATTGTCACTAAGACAGAAAGTAGAGGTTTAAAAATAAAAATAAAAATACTTACTGATTTCTTGTGGGAGAAACACACACGCCCCAAGAATGGAAGTCTCAGATTTCCTTCAATCCAGACATAAGAAAGAATTTTATTTGAAGAAAAAGAGGTTTTTAAGGCTGGTGAAATGACCTAGGGGCTGAAAGATTAGTCTTGGGGCTGATGGAATAGCCCTGGAGCTGCTAGAGTAGCCCAAGGGGTGATGGAGTAGCCCCTGAGCTGGTAGAACCATAGCTCTGAATGTGATGGAATATCACCTCCATCAGATTGAGTAACGAACGCTGCTCTTGATTGTTGAGTTTGGAAGGCCTATGGTACAACCAAAATGGAGATACCTACCAGGTATTTGCTAATGTGGAACTGGAGTTCAGGAGAGAGATGAGGACAAAATGTGCAGATTTGGGGGCCATCAGCGTAGAGATGATCATTGAACCTGTAATTGATGGGGAGATCATTAGTCAATCGGTAAAGAAGTAGAGGTGAGAAAAATAGCCAGGGCAGAACTTTGGGTTCCATTCATGCAGAGAGGTTGGGGCAAGTTGAAGAACTGGCAAAGATGTCTAAAAAGTGATCATACAAGTAAGAAAACAGTTATGGCTTCCATGTGCCTTCTTCTAGTTGCAGAGAAGTAGCTCTGGGGAACCTTTCTTCTAGTATCTCTATTCTGGGGACAATCCTCTTATGGTGGAAGTGAGATTAAGGAAGGAGAAAGGCTTGCAGGAGCAGTCCTGGCTACTCTGACATCCTTACCATATGGATGGCTACTTTTGTAATTTCTGATTTGGTCTCTTAGTATTCCTTGTGGCACTAAAACTTTTTAGGGCCTTCTAGAACAACAGCTATATTTCCTGTATCTATTTTATTGTGGCATCCACAGGATTGAGAAAAAATTTGATTTGAAGCCTTTAATCATTAACCTGCACTATCTATCTAACCCTGCTGCACTGCTTACCTGGGTTTTCATTTGAGTCTTCTTATTTTCCTATTATGATTTTCTGGGTTCATTGAAAGATGAATTGCATATTCAATTCAATTCAATATTTATCCAGTGTGTATTACATGCAAGGTAGCATAGCTATGTGGTGCAGTGGACTAATCTTTTCTAGATTAAATCTAGCTGTTTACCCTGAGCAAGTCACCTAGCCCTGTTTGTCCCAATTTCCTCATCTATAAAATGAGCTGGAGAAGGAAATAGCAAACCACTCCAGTGTTTTTTGCCAAGAAAACCCCAGATGAGGTCCCGAAGAGTTGGACATGATAGAAACGAGTGAACAATAACAACAGTATATGGAATTTTAAAGAATACAAACCATTCACCAATTTGTAATGATTAGAATGGATGGTCACCAAAAATTGTAATTAACCCTTAAGTCACAATACTGTTAATAGCTAGATTTATTAATAAGAAAAAGAAAATAAGAGAGAAATATATAAAGGAGGTGAAGAATTTCCTAGCCTAATAATCCAGAGCCTAAGAACTCAGTGTCTGTCTCCAAATCTCAGCCTCAGAAAATAACCCCACCCCAGCTTCCTGCTGGGTCTCATCTTATAAATCCTTACTACACTCACTAGCTCTCCTATATCACCCCTCCAGGAACCAATCACAATTCCTCAATTAGTCTGGCACCACCCAGGGGGCAGTGCCTGTGGGATCAATTCCCTTGTTGCTGATTGACCCAAATTCAAAACAAATGGAAGGGAAGTTTAAATCTCTAATTGATCAAATCAAAACACACATTCCCTTCTTACAAATTGACAAATAGTCAAAGGATATGAACAGGTAATTCTCAGAAAAAGAAATTAAAACTGTCCATCATATGAAATAAATGCTCCAAATCACTACTAATTAGAGAAATGTAAATTAAAACAACTCTAAGGTACTACCTCACACCTAACAGATTGTCCAATATGACATAAATAGAAAATGATCAATGTTGGAGAGGATATGGAAAAACTGAGACACTAATACACTATTGGTGGAGCTGCGACCCAATACTACCAATTTGGAGAACAATTTGGTTTCCTGTCTGAAAGGCCATAAAACTGTGTATACCCTTTGACTAGCAGTACCACTACTAGGTCTATAACCCAAAGAGATAAAAGATTGGGGAAAAGGATGAACTTGTACAAAAATATTTATAGCAGTTCTTTTTGTGGTACCAAGGACTAGAAACTGAAAGGATGTCCCTCATTTGGGGAATGGCTGAACAAGTTATGGTTGTAATGGAATACTATTGTACCATAAGAAATTACAAAGAAGATGATCACAAAAATACCCTGGAAAGCCTTTTATGAAGTGATGCAAAGCAAAGTGAGTAGAACCAGGAAAACATTGTACACAGTAACAGCAATAGTAAATGATGATCAATTGTGAATGACTTAATTATCATCAACAAGGCAAGACTCCAGGAAGACTCCAAGGGACTCCTGATGAAAAATATCTCTTGCTAGAGAAGGAACTGACAGAGTCTGAATGCAGATTGAAACATGCCATTCTTCACTTTATTTCCTCCATGAATTTTTCTCTTGTGTAAGCAATATGTATCTTGTTTTTATAATCACAAACATGGAACTATATTGTATTGTATCAGATTGTATGAATGCATATGTACAACCTATATTATATTACCTTCTTTAGGGGAAGGGGTGGAAGGGAGAAAGAGAACATGGATTGCAAAATGTCAGAAAATGAGTATTAAAAATTGCATCTACAGGTAATCTAGAAAAATAAAGATAATAAATAGAAAACCAACATATGCAACAACATATGCTACCTTGATACTGTGAGTCCCTGCTCTTGAAAAATGCAGGTTACTTGTTTGGGAAGAGAGGGAAAGAAAATGTATTTATATATTACTATATATCATATATAATTATATATTTATATATCACACATACATATATATATCAGAGATGAGAAGTGACTTTTAAATAGGTCATAAGTAGAAAGCCAGGATATGTATATTAAAAAATGTACCTATAATAAACAATACAATGTATAACATAATAAATAAAACAAATAATAGAATATAGTAATAGAATAGAATAGAATGACTATATACTATTTACGTAGCTCAGTGAATAGACTGATGGACCTCCAGTAAGGATGATGAATGTTCAAATCTAACTGCAAATATTCTAGCTGGATGTCTGCCTCAGTTTCCTCCTCTGTAAAGTGAGGATAATAATGGCATCTATTTCTGGTTTGTAGTGAGAATAAAGTGAGATGATATTTACAAAGTGTTTTGTAAACCTTAAGATATTATATAAAAGTGAATTATTTTTATTATTATAATTATCATTTAAAAATTATTACGTAAGAGGGAGAGAACATTACTGGGGAGATAAGGGAAAGTATGTCTGATGTCACATCTGAATTATGTTTTGAAGGAAGAGGAAGTGAGGAGGGAGTGTTTCTAATCATGACAAGTTGGGCAAAGGTTAAGACTTATCTCTTTTGAAGATAGAGCTAAATACATGAAAGGTCCAGCCTTCAGTGGGAGGATCTTGGCAACCCCCTCTCAAGATAAGATGTTTTATTGTACTAGGATGTTTGTGTGTTCTGTTTTTTTTTTTTAATTTTATTTTAACAGAGACAAGTTGGCATGAATTGGGGGAAAGTTCTTTGAAAAAGAGACTACTTGGGAATGATCCCATGTTAAATCTCAAGGGTATTATTTGTTGGGATTAGTCCCATATCCCACTATGGGGAGCATGTCCTGCTTTGCCTATGCTTACTCTCATCCCTCTCTCTATAAAGTAGGGTCTACGAATATATTTCACCGCACCTTTGATCCTTTCTTTTTAGAAAACTTGAGGATAACTGGGTCTCCAAACCTAAGAACATCATTCCAATCGTCAACTGGATCTAAAGACTTCATGGAAGTGGCCACTTAACCTTACCTGCCCATCTTGTGTAACTCTTGTCAACATCCTCTCATAGCTTTGCTCCTGGAAGTCTGCCCAATGTTCTGAAGCCCTCCTTCATTTTCTCTTCATGTGGGAAGATAACCAGGGGAGGAGAGGACTCAGGCTGTTCACCCTACTTCCCTTCTCCTTCACCTTGACCACCAAACCATCACACAAGCAGCCCATTTTCTTTTTTGATGATACATTTCTCTGATGCTAGCCTTCACATCTGTTCTTCAAAAGTCTTTGTTATCTCTTGCAATCTGCCTATTTTCAGTTCTCCTGAGACAGGCATTCCAGGATTTGCAGGCATATAACATGGCTAGAATATTGGTATTTAACAGATGGGATTTTGTTTGTAGGAGAAGTTTGGAGTTATTAAAGGAGCTTTACAGTTTTCTGAAGGCAATTCAGGCAATTCCTCCTCCTGTCTAATTCTAGATCCAATTTATTATACTCTCTGCCATCTATATATCTGTGTGTGTGTGTACACACATATATATACTGATGCAAAAGCTCTTTAAGTAAACTGCATGTCATAATCTGGGAAATGGGCATACTCTACCCTTAGTTTTCCCATATAATAATAATAATAATAACTAGCATTATATAGTACTTTAGGATTTCTCTCAAATTTTGTCCTCACAACAATCCAGGAAGGCATATACAGATGTGGAAACTGAGGCAAACAGAGATCAATTAACTTTCCCAATGTCACACAACCAGTAAGAATGGATTTGAACTCGAGCCTTCCTCCAGATACAATTTTCTGTCCAGAGTCCTATCCCTGGCTGCCTATCTGTGTGGATGATTTAGTCAAATTCTTTTGAGTGCTTACAGATCTTTTCTAGGAAGCTTTCCAGTGTACTGGGGCTTGGCACAACCAGTGTAATATCATCTATAGATAGGAACATCTGGAAGAACCTCATCTTTAGCAAGGAATTCCTCCTTAACTTGGATTCTGTTCAGGATCTCCTCCCTCAGATTGATGAATGTCTTTAGAGCTCATGCCTTCCCGTTTTATGCCTCCCCTGATGTTAATGATCTGAGGGTCATTGAACAAGATTATTTCTGTTATTGGCGCTTTCAATCAATCTTGAATGATTTTGACATATGAATGGGGACATTTTTGCTGAAAGAAAACCTTTAAGGCAATCTTTTGTCCCACTGAATAAAATGTCTTAAAAAATAAAATAATCAGCAAACAATAAGCCCAGTGAAATTCTGCACTTTCTACATTTTTCAGTGGGGAAGGTGTAGTGGATAGAATGGTAGGTCTAGAGTCAAGAACTCATCTTCTGGAGTTTGAATTGAATCTGAGATACTTATACTAGCTGTGTGACCCTGGGCAAATCACTTAGCCCTGTTTGCTTCAGTTTCTTTATCCTTCACATAAGCTGAAGAAGGAAATGGAAAACCACACCAGTGTCTTTGCCAAGAAAACCCCAATTGTGGTCATGACAACAATAACAACAAAACATCTTTCGGTCACTTAAGCAATTATAACAATATGGTCCACCGTGGCCCATCGTTTGGGAAATCCCGCCTATTCTCTCCCAATACCTTCATTTTATTGATTTTTAGACTTTTTTCCAGTTGTATCCAATTCTTTGTGACTCTATTTGGAATTTTCTTGACAAAGATACTACAGCGGCTCACCATTTCTTTCCAGTTCATTTGACAGATGAGGAAACTGAGGCCAACTGAGTTAAGTAACTTTCCATGGGTCACCCAGCTAGTGTCTGATATCAGATTTGAACTCATAAAGATGAATCTTTCTGATTCCTTAGAATTTTCTTGATGTGGATGTAGATGATTCTAAAAGAAATTGAATAGAGATGGGAATACAAGCATATCTATGAGTGGCTGCTAATGTTCTTTTGGTCATCTTTTTTTTTTTTTTTTAATTTTTGGCTAATAAGATCCAAGAAGGGGCAGCTAGGTGGTTCAGTGGATTGAGAGCCAGGCCTAGAGACGGGAGGTTCTGGGTTTAAATCTGGTCTCAGATACTTCCTAGCTGTGTGACCCTGGACGAGTCACTTAATCCCCATTGCCTAGCCCTTACTGCTCTTCTGGCTTGGAACCAATACACACTATTGAGTCTAAGATGGAAGGTAAAGAGTTAAAAAAAAAAAAAAGATCTGAGATTTTCCCCACCCCTTTGGTATATTTTCTTCTTTTACATACCTTGTGAAACTATCCCTCAGCACCTACCCGCATATAGCTTCTGTATTCCCACTTGACCTTGTCCAGTTGCTGTTCCCATCTTCGTTCTCTTTAATTTTTATTTTAATTAATTTAATTTCTGTGGATCTTTTCCAGTTTTCTTCTGTTTGTTCTCCTCCTTTCCCTTTCATCCTTCATGTCCTTGGGGTAACATATGCTGAGGTGGCCTCTCACAAGGCTTTCTTTACATTGGTTTTTACCCTTCACAGCTTCTTTCTGTTTTATGATGTTGTTGACAGGAAAATTCTTTGTTTGAGCTTCCGCCCTGATTAAGGAGGCAAAATTCAGGACAAAGAAAATTCAAAGACTTTATTAAAATATGCCAAGGCAGCAACATGTTGATGGGCTGACCACTGGGGAACAGCAATGGCTTCAAGATGGGGCCAGCTTTTACTGATAACTTTTGTAATGAGATCATGAGATGCAGACAATTCAGATAGGTCCAGCATCCACAAAAGGGGAGCAGCCAGGGGATCTCAGTTCTTCCCCAAGGCAGCAGATAGGTGACAAAGTCCAGGTACAAACACGTAGGGGGATGACTTTACTACCTGACGAATATCATCAGGTAATAAGCGGCAGACTGAATGATGCCTCCCCCCACTACCCATTGACAAGCTGATCTAGGAACAATGGGTCACTGAGTCAGTCTTCCTTTCAATAAAATGCTGCTGCTCATAATAATCCATAATCCTTTGCCAGAATATGATACAAATGAGTTTATATTCGAAACTGGTTGTTGCCTTTGTCCATGATCTCTCTCCATATGACAAATAAGTTAAATGTTTGCTATCAGCAGTGCTTTGTAGGCTCTTTTGTTTCCCTTGTTATGGCAATTAATTTGCAGTGGTTAAACTATACACAAAATCATTATAATCGGTGCCGATATCCTTTCTTCTTTTTATTACCATGTTCATTATCAATAACTTGTTAGGCATTTAAAATGTATGCCATATCTTTTCTTCTTCTAGCTTTGTACTAATTTTGATCTTTGTTCCAATAAGGCATAAGAATGCTTCATTGAAGAAAAAAAGAGGAAAATTTGGGGGAACATAACTGTTGTGTAAAGAAAAGAGCAATGGCATGATTATAAATTGCCTGGCTAATATTTTCAAAAGAAGAATGAGGGGAAATATGGTTAGTTAATGTGATGGTAATTGAAAGACTACAGGAGAGTATGAATAATGAACTCTCAGAGTAAGATAATGTGTGACTTCATTAAGAGGACAATTCATGTCATAAAAGAAATTAAAGAAAGAGAGGTAGAATATAAAAGTTTTAGTATACTAGAAAATTATAATCTATAAATATTTACAATGAAATTTTTAAAGTAATTCCTTTTTGTAATAAACATGTAGACTGATTCTGGTTGGAGTTTCAACAAGGAACAACAAGCAGATAAAATATCTATTTTCTCTATCCCTTCTTTCCTTCCTTCCTTCCTTCCTTCCTTCCTTTCTTCCTTCCTTCCTTCCTTCCTTCCTTCCTTCCTTCCTTCCTTTTTTACTTCCCTGATGTAGATGGATACCTCCCTCTGTAATTTATAATCTTAAAGGGTTGTCTGCTGTCTTTCACCATTATATAACCATTTCTTAATATTAAGCCTAGGCCTACTTAGTCTACCTTCTCTTAAATTGCTAGTGCTTTTAGGAGAGGTAAAACATCTTTATTTTAAATGAGTTTAGCAGGTTACATTTTTCTCCCATGAGAAAATGGGTTGTATGGGAACTGTAAATACCTGGAGGCTTTGGGGAGATTGGGGCAGTCACTGATAATAACTTCCTGTGCCTTTTATGCAGTATTTAAGAATATTGGGCAGACTTTGGGTTCATGTCTATTTCCATCTCTCCCTATGTCCTGCTTTATCCTGTTTTCTCATTCATCATATAGAAAAATGCTCTATAATGCAGGAAATGGCATCCAACCAGTGTCAGAAGATTTGAATTCTAATCCCATATTGGCCATTAATTTACTATGTGATCTTGAGTCACTCTGTCTCATTTGTGAAATTAAAGAGGTTGAATTCCAGGCTCTCTAACAATACCATAACTAGAAGATTTTGTAACTGAAGCAGGCAAGCAGCATAAGAGGCACCCAGGGCAAGCCATAGCTTCCTCATATTATCTTTATTAGTCATGTAAAAAATAATTTTAAAAAAAGGTAAATTCAGTTGAGTAGGAAAGATAATTTGTTAATCTAGTGGCTTCTCTATTGCTGAAAGAATACATGCCAAGTTTTTTTATGCTCTATTTTTGGTATCTGGTATTTGGTATTTGGTAGGACAGAGTCCCATTACTCTGTCCTAGTCATGGATTCCATATATCTCTAAAAGTTAGTAATTTGAGGGCAGCTAGGCAAGCTAGGTAGAGTGCTAGGCTTGGAGTCAGGAGGGCTTGGTTCAAATCTGGCTTCAGATATTTCCTAGTTATGTGACCCTGGGCAAGTCATTTAACTCTGATTGTCTAGCTCTTGCTGCTCTTCTGTCTTAGAATTTGTATATCACATTATTTCTTTCATGAATTTTCCTCTAGTATGAGCAATATGTGTCTTGTTTTACAACATGATGAACATGGCAATATGTATTATGTGATGATATATGTACAACTCATATTACCTGCTTTCTTGAGGAGGGGTGGGAAGGAGGGAGAGAACATGGATTACAAAATGTAAGAAAATGAATATTAAAAATTGTATTGATATGTAATCTGAAAAAAAAAAAGAATTGATACTGATGGGCAGTTAGGTGGTTCAGGCAATAGAAAACCAAGTCTAGAGATAGAAGGTCCTTGGTCTTTCTTCCAAATCTGGCCTTAGACCAGTGATGGGCAACCTTTTGAGCTTGGTGTATCAAAATTCGCCAAAACCGTAGACACTAAATGATAGCTCTAGTCCAACTATCAATAATATGGAATTAGGTCTTGTGAGAATCAGATTGCAGAGTGGAATTCTAGCTACAGAGAGGGGGTCAGACCACAGCTCAGAATTCCATAGGGCCCCCCGAGAACTCTGAGAGAGGGAGCAGTTAAAGGCAGTTGAGTCCTGGGTTTTGAGTAAGCAGGTCACTCTGCTGTGTCTTGGGTCCTGGTTTGCTCTTGGGGGCTTGAGGTTTGAATCTGAGCAAAGCCACTTTAGTTCCTAACTGCCAACCTGCTTTATCTTGATTTCACATTCAACTGCATCACAGTTACCTCTGTTTAGTTATTTAGATATAGGGGAAGATTATTTATATGCTTAGAGAGCAGACTAGCTATATAAGTTACCTTTCCCCTTTGGGGGGAGGGGCTGCTTAGACATAACAGTTCAAGGGTTTCCCAGACCTTGTCAATCCTTATTTGATCTCCTTCCTTCTCTTCCCCACATATCATTAAACCTTTAATCAATTGGGAGCAGTGCCTGGTTATATTTAAGGAAATACTCACAACTTCCTCAAGCTCAGTTCCTCTTGCTTGTAGCCTAGAAGAACTTTCCTCCATGCCTTTAGGCTTCATAGACATCAAGCTTCTCCTATTTTCTCCTATTTAATCCTGTGGGGAAATAGTTTAGAGAAAGTTATCATCTTTAGGAGTTCAGCCTTTCCTAAGTTACTGTCCTGGCCCTGTAGTTGACAAGTCTGTCCACCATTATCTTACAGTAACTGATTTTCCAACTGCCTAGTGGGAGGAGGGAAGTGAAGGAGCACTGAGCAAGATCTTGCCTCTCCCTTCAGTCAAACCTGTTTGTGTGTGTGTGTGTGTGTGTGTGTGTGTGTGTGTGTGTGTGTGTGCCTTCATTGACCAAAAGATTAGTGAGAACTTGATTGCTACAGACCTCTGACATCTTAGAAGCTTCCCCAAAACAACAGTCTTGATCAACAATACATGTAAAACCCAGTGGAATTGTGCGTTGGCTAAAGGAGGGTTAGGAGGGTTTGGGGGAGAGGGAAAGAACATGAAACATGTAACTATGGGAAAATATTCAAAATAAAAAAATTTAAATTAAAAAAAGAAAAGAAAAAAAATTCACCAAAAAACTAAACATAACTTGGGTAGTGTGTCACTTCAAGAAAAAAACCATAATTTCACAATGTTTATAGTTTAAATAACAAAAATATATAATTGTAATATATAACTGTATTTAATAAACCAAAATAGGTAAATTAATATAGGTAGAATTGTCATATATAGTGCATAGAGTGTCTACACTACACTACAGCAAATGTTTCATCCTTGGCATGCAATTCTTCTCTGTATGCGGCCACATGCGGCCACATATCATCAAAAATGGCTACGGGTGTGTGTCATAGGTTTGCCATCATCAGCATCTTAGACTCTTCCTAGTTGGGTGACCTGGGCAAGTCACTTAACTCTGATTGCCTAGCCCTTACCTCTCTTCTGTCTTAGAACTGAAATCTAGTATTGATTCCAAGACTGAAAGTAAGGATTAAAAAAAAAAATTGATACTGAG
>NC_058133.1:468648504-468730203 GCF_016433145.1 Gracilinanus agilis
TCCTTCCTTCCTTCCTTCCTTCCTTCCTTCCTTCCTTCCTTCCTTCCTTCCTTCCTTCCTTTCTTCCTTCCTTTCTTCCTTCCTTCTTTTCCTCCCTTCCCTTTTTCCCATCCTCTCTCTTCTTTTCTCCCTTCCGTCCCTCTTTCTTTACCTTTCTTTTTTCTTCCCTCTTTTTTTCTCTCCTCTCCTTCCTTCCTTCTCTATGCCTCAGACAAATATGCAGAACCATGCTATGGGAAAGAGATAGCTAGGTGACCAACTGGTTAGCGCTCTGGAGCTAGAATAAGGAAGATCTGAGTTCAAATTTGTCCTCAGCTACTTAACAGCACTATAATCCTGGGAAAGTCACTTAGCCTCAGTTTCCTCATCTATAAAATGGGATATTAAAATACCTCCCTTTAAAGAGCTATTGTCCTAACTTAAAGGATTGTTATGAGGATAAAATGAAATAATAATTTTTAGCACTTGGCACAGAGTAGACACTTAAGAAATACTTATTTCTTCACTCCATCTAAACACACGTAGCAAGGTCTATGATGCTACTTCCCCTCAGCTCCCTTAAGTTTGAGGCTGCCTTTGAAGGTGCCCTAGAGGTCAGAATGCAGGAGAAGGTTCTGCATAGAGGTGTGCAGCTCAATCTTGCCCATTCCCTTAATGTGTTTTTCATGGGCTCTACCTGAAGATTGACTCCCCAGTTCACCCTTCCTTTCCTTTCCTCCCATACAGCTGGTACTGCAGAGGACAGATGTGCTCATCACCAGTGGGAACCATGGGGACCTGGCAGCCCCAGTTCACAGACTGATACTTTCAGCTATGTCCATTATGCCAGCAATTTCCCAAGTTTGCATCTTCTGTGCTTGGGACCAGCCAGAGCTCATCTGGAACTAGAATGCTAGTTTCCTCATGGGGCTATAGGTGTCAGAGCTGGAGGGGTTTGGGGAGAGAATGTCATAAGGCAAAAGATCCACAGCAAAGCCAGATTCCAGGGCGTCTGGATTAACAGCTTTGAGAGTCTGTGGAAGATAGTAAGCAGGAAGGAGGACAAATTCCCTTCCTGTGACATTTCCTTGCCCCAGGTAATTAGGGCCCCAGTCTTTGAACAGACAAAGGATCTCCAGTGCCTAATTGTTTTGCCATGGGGGACTAATAGTGGCAAGTGTGGGAATTCTGTTTCAGGAAACCCTCAGAAGATTTTGAGGAGGACCTTAGCCAGCAAATGATTTCTTGGTAATCTTGCTCCGTAGAATTCCTATTTACACTTATTTATAGTTTTTGTGTTTTTAAAAAAGAAAATCATAATCACAAATCGAAATTTAAAAAGAAATCATCCAAAGACATCAAAAGAAACTACACTAAAATGTCAGTTGGCTGTCTTAGAAACGAGGGCTGGAGGGAGAGTGGAGGAACTTTTCCTAGATGTGGAGAGGGGCAAAAATGAAAATAATTCCCTATTTTAGTCATTTTTTGAGTATATTCTAGAACATACCCTTAGATCTAGATTGGATCCTGGGCCAATTCGGGTGTAACAAGATGTAACAAGAGCTTTGTGAGCTCAGACTGATAGGAAAGGGGAACGGTTTGAGTATGTAGATGGAATGCTCCCTACTGAGCCCAGGGGAGATGGCCACCTTTCTCTGGGAAAGCTGAGCCAGGCACAATGATTAATAACAGCACCACCTAGTGGCCCAAAGATACACTACACTTCCTTGTTGCTGTATTAATTTACTGCTTGACCAACAGCCTGCTTCTCTGACATTGAATGGACCTATGAACAAGGGCCAGCTCTGATGTCTACTAGCCTGGGCAAGTCATTTACTCCCCCTTGGGTCTCAGTTTCCCTTAATGGTAAAATAGAGATTGATAATGTTTGCCTCATCTCTCACAGAGCTTTTAGGAGGAAAGCATTTTGTTAATCTTAGAAGTTCTTTATTAGGGAGTAGCTGAGTGGCTCAGCAGATGGAGAGCCAGGCCTAGAGATTAGAAGGTCCTGGGTTCTAATCTGACCTCAGACACTTCCTAGCTGGGCAAGTCATTTACCCCCCCCATTGCCTAGCTCTTACTACTCTTCTGTCTTAGATGGTTCTAAGAGAGAAGGTAAGGGTTTAAAAAAGGTTCTTTATTAATCGTCACTGATAAGACAAAGGGTTAGCAATAATTCCCTTAAAATATTATAGAAATAGGCAATTTCATCTTGCCTTTTTTAGCACTGCCACCATCTGGTTAATCCAACATCTGGCCATTCAACAATGATTTTAGTTGGTTGACTTCCATTTGCCTCTGACTAGGGGTGGCTGGGTGGTGAGGAGTATGGAGAGTTGTCTCAAACCTGGAAGAGTCATCTTTGTGAGTTCGAATCTGGCCTCAGGCACTACCAAGCTGTATGACCATGGGCGAGTCATTTTACCCTGTTTGCCTCAGTTTCTTCATCGATAAAACAGCTGGAGAAGAACATGGCAAACCACGTTGGAATCCCTACCAAGAAAACCCCAAAAGGGATCACAAAGAGTTAGACATGACTGAAAAACGAACAAGAAGTGCTGATAGACGAGTAAGCTAACTAGTAGTAGCAGGGAACACAGAAATGTTAAAGGATTCTGGATGCTGATTCTACCCAAATTCACCAGATGTTGATTCAGAGCCAACCATGTCATTCATCTGCTCAGTAAATTTGTGATTTGTTATTACTTCTAATTAAATGAGATAGGACTTATAAAGCACATAGTAGATGCTTCATAAATGCTTGCTCCCTTCCCTCCCATTCACTGCAGGGTCAGTTTTACACTCTTCCATTTGGTTCTCCTCAATCTACTTCCGAACTATCTTTCTAGCCTTATTATTTATTATGTCTGTCCATGCATTCAGTATTCCAGTTAAGCCAGCCTTCTTGCCATTCCTCGTACATGACACTTTTTATCTTGTCTCTGTGACTTTGTATCCTCGTCCCTCTCGCCTGGAATATGCTACTTTCCTCACCTTCCCCTCTCAGAATCCCTCTTTTCCTTAACGATCCCTCTCAGCACAACCCCCTTTTCTCATCCTCCAATTTTTCTGGTCCTTCCCACTCCCTACCCTCACCAATTAATTACATTCTATGTTTTTTTTATATATACAGACAGACATCTGTTACTTCTCTTAAAAGACTGTAGGCTTCTTGAGGGCAGAGATGATTTCAATTTTGTTTTCATGTCTCTTGGAACTTAGCACAGTGCCTGTCACATAGTAGACACTTAATAATTATCAGTTGATTGAAAAGATCAGAGAGGCAGCTCAGGAGATAGAGAGCCAGACCTGGAAATGGAAGGTTCAAATCTGGGTTCAAATCTGGCCTCAGAGACTTCCCTGGGCAAGTTACTTAACTCTATTGGCCAAGCCTTTGTTGTTGTTGTTGTTGTTGTTTTTTGTTTTTTTTGCTATGGATCTGATACCAAGTATTGATTCCAAGACAGAAGGGAAGGGTTATAAAAAAGATTAAAGATGGGGGCAGCTGGGTATCTCAGTGGATTGAGAGCCAGGCCTTAGAGATGGGAGGTCCTGGGTTCAAATGTGACCTCAGACACTTCCTAGCTGTGTGACCCTGAGCAAGTCACTTAAACCCCATTGCTTAGCCATTACTGCTCTTCTGCCTTGGAAACAATACACGGTATTGATTCTAAGGCAGAAGGTAAGGGTTAAAAAACATAAATAAATAAAAATTAAAAGATAAAAGATAAAAGAAAAGAAAAGGTCACTCAAGAAGCTATTTGGGAATTCTTTAACTGGACAAAACAAAATCTTCAAATTGTCTAGAAACTGTCTAGGACCACAACAAGGATAATAGCTTAAAGCAGGAAGGGGCCCTAGAGAACATTCTGCTCAGAGGTTCTGGACTTTTTGGGGGGTCATAGACCCCTTTGGCCGCCTGATGAAGGCTTTGATATAGACATCTCAGAATAATATTTTTAAAGGTATTAAAATAAAACACGAGGATTACAAAGAAAAATAATGTCTCAAGACAATGTTTTCTAAACAGTTTCATTGACTTTGGCTTAAGAGCCCCCAACCCCCAATTTAGTATAATGACTTCATTTTACAGATGGGAAAAACGAAGCCCAGAGAAGTTAGCTGAATTTTGCGGGGTCACCTAGGTGAAAAGTGGCAGAATTAGGTGCTGGCAAACCATCATCCCACAAATGCCGTTCACTGTGAATGCTTCCTAATTCTGGGTGGCCTTCCTGGCTTTGGAACACTGCTGAGAAATCATTGATGGGTCTCAGTTCTGTTTGCATTCTCCAGTTATTGCTCTGTTCCCCTTTCCCCAGGAGGATTCTTTTCCTTGGGTGCTATTGTTTTCCCCCTCATCACCATTATATCTTGAGATGCCCATCCTCTGCCCTGTCCTCTCTCTTGGGGGCAGGGATAGATTTGTCTAATGCTCCATCCATAGAAACTTGATCCCCAGTTATGAGCTCAAACATGGCCCAGGAACTCGCCCTCCTACAAGGCAGCCCCCTCCTCTCCCCTTCTGGCAGAATTGGATGCCCTTAGAGAGCATTTGAAACCCTAGAGAAAAGAAATAAGTTGTCACAGGCAAACCCTGCTTGCTGGCCCCACACAATGAGTTTCCCCCCTGATAATTTCACAGGGTAGATGGAAGATTTCCCAGGGGTAATAGTGCAAACTCTGGTTTATGATTCTCACTCCCAGGGACTTCTGATAGGATGGGGCATTTGCTGCTGGGGAAAGGGACAGGGGAATTAGGTCTAACCTATCACTGCTGAACACTAAGTAGGTATGGGACAATCCATGAACCACCTGACCTTCTGTAGTATCTACAGTCCACCCAATATTGGTCCCAGAAGAAAGATGATCTTTATTCTTTTCAACCTAATAATATTGACTGAAAGATAGGTGGGGCAGTGGATAGAGCACCGGGCCTGGGGGCAGGAAGACTCATCATCAAGAGTTCAAATCCCATCTCAGACACTTACTAGCTGTGTGACCCTGGGCAAGTCATATAAGCCTGCTTGCCTCAGTTTCCTCATCTGTAAAATGAGCTGAAGGAGGAACTGGCAAACTGCTCTAGTATCTTTGTGGGGAAATGGGGTCATGAAGAGTCAGACATGGTTGAAACAACTGAACAACAACAATATAGACTATTCATTGGGCCACAGCCACCCCATGAGAAATAGTTCCATATTGGACAATATGCAAGGGTTTCCCTAAGACAAAGTTTCTTAACCTTTTTTTGGGTTGTTGGAAGACTAGTGAAGCCTAAAGACATATCTTCTCAGATTAGTGTTTTTAAAAGCATAAAATAAAATACTCCTAATTACAAAGGAAGTTAATTGAAATACAGTTATTAAAATATTAAAAACAAATTTGCAACATAGTCATTTAAATGCTTCTTTATTCAGGCTTTCAATAACAATATAAAACATTAAAACATAGTCACATTGGGGCAGCTGGGTGGCTCAGTGACTTGAGAGTCAGACCCAGAGACCAGAGGTCCTGGGTTCAAATCTGGCCTCAGACACTTCTGAGTGTGTGTGACCCTAGGCAAGTCACTTAACCACCATAGCCTAGCCCTTTCCCCTCTTCTGCCTTGTTACCAATACACAGTTTTGATTCTAAGACAGAAGGTAAGTGTTTAATATATATATATATGCATATATATGTATAGTCATATTACTGCACGTGGGTAACAACAAATTGCTTGCCTTCTCAATGAGTAGAAAGGGAGAGAATTTGGAACCCCAGAATTTTAAAAAGGAATATAAATTGTTTTTATATGTTAAATTAAAAATTAAATATTAAAATATAATCAGGAAATATTTAACAAAAGTAAAAATATAATACAACATAAGAAAATAAAAAATAAAATACAGTCATGTTCATGTTACATTTTATTTTTTCAAGACATCAATGTGAAGGCTATTGTTGTTTAGCTTAAATGCGAACATTCAACTGTAGGGTGGTCTTTGTTAAGGCAACACACGTCATGTTGATTTTGATTTTTTGTTTTGATGGTTACAAGTGTTGAAAATCCCATTTTGCAAAGATGTATTGTTGCAAATAGAATTAAAGCTTCCATCGCTCTTTTTACAAAGGGAGGATAGAGTTCTCTCAAGCATCTTTAGGCAGGCAGAGAGCAATCATGTGGGAGCCGGCGGTTAGTCTAATAACTGTAATGTGATTTGAAAATAGATGTGATTTCCATTGGTGACAAAGTCACAGGCACTACAATTACTACTGTGGTTTGTTACCTACATTTATAATTGAAGGAAATGCTAAATTTCGGTTACAAGCTGGTGAAAATCAAGATGCAATTTTTCCCTCATTTAAACTTATTGAAACTCTATAATCTTTCCATGGACCCCTTGGGGTTCTATAACCTTCAAGTAAAGAACCTCGGCTCTAGGGCCTCAAAGAGCCTTTTGGCATTTCATTTTAATCCAAAATTTCCAAATACTAAATGGTTCTAGCCTGAAAATTTCTAAGAATAAAACATTCTCCTATAATAATAGCTAAGATTTATATAGCATCTTAAGGCTTATGCAGTGCTTCTCTCAAATACCTTATCTCATTTCATCCTCATAATAATCCTACTCTTATCTCTATTTTACAGATGAGAAAATCCAGACTCAGAAGTTAAGTGACTTGCCCAGGGTCACACAAGTAGTGAGTAAATGAAGTGGGATTTGAACTTGTCTACTATGACTCCATGACCATTGTTCTGTCTACTATACCAAACTGCCTCCTAATAGAAAAGGAAGGAGGTACCAGGCAGGGGAAAGGGGCCTGTTTGGAATAGTCACCCTAGGCAAAGAAAATGAGAGCTACTTTCTAGAAAGAGTCATAACTCAGAATTTTTTTTTTTTTTTACTTAGGAATGAGGGTTACCAAAGACAATCAGGAGAGCACCTATGATAGGGATAGCAAACCTAGATAGCAAACCCTAGAGGGGCAGATGATGTGAGAAATGTCCTCTGGTGAGGGGGAAGGAAGCATCCCAGTCCTGCATCCCTCTGGCTTTCTACTAATGAGCTCTGGTAAACTCTGTGCTTGGGTGACGGCATACCTGCCCACAGAGAGGACTCTGAGTGCCATAGGTTCACCATCATGGATCTAGGATGAGAGTCTGTACAATTTGCTAGTACTTTTGATATAAATTTTTTGTCTGATGGCCTTTTCCTAATAAATAATAATTAATAATCATTCCTGACCACTTGGGGCATATTGGGACAGGAAGCAGCTTTAAAAGGACCAAGGATTGCAGAAGATAGATTGAATCACATAGCAAACTGGAACTCTCTACAATTTGGCCTTTTGGGTTTGAATTCCCATTCCAGTAATTAGTCTTCCTATTTGTCATAATCCCTAGATTCTATCCCTCTGCAGATACCCTGGGACCAACACACTGGTTTTTTGTGTTTATGATGGCTTTTCTTAGCCTAGTTAGACCTTGCCTTTTTTGGCCAGGCAAATATTCTTCCTCCCACAGGAGTTAGCCTGATTGCTCTCACACATGGTTCCTGACTCCAATAGGATCCACCATTCAGACCCTAAATAAGAACTTGTTATAAAATACTCATGCACTAATGGATCAATTTTTAGAATGATGTATTAGCCTATGTTGAAGCCTGAGTTCATTTATAGTTGAAACTGAGGGTGTAACATTCTTCCTGCTCAACTGCCAACTGCTCAAAACACCATGGGGATGAGGAGGAGCCTGTGAAGCTCCAAAAAGATTGGCTTGGGCTCTCCCACCTGCCACTTTGTGCCGGAGAAATATATGGGCACAGAACTATCTGGGGACTAGCCTACTCACCATAGCATGCAAAGGGATAATGATAGCATTCTCACTTTCCACTGATCCAAAGGTCACCAATTGTTATAACATGCCTCTTGGCCCATTTAAAAGAATTTTTTTTGAGGCCAAACCTCTCTGTCTCACCCAAGCTGGAAGTGTAGCAGTCACTAATGGGCCTGATTGCCACACTATATTGGCACCAGACTTATGATCAGCCCCTGGGAGTGATGGGCCACCAGGCTTAGACAGGATGGAGTGAAATCAGCTGAGGTCAGAAACACAGAGCAGGTTAAAGCTTTCGTGCCAATCAGTGTACAGATCAGGCTTGGCACACAGTAAGCACTATGCAAATGTTAGTTATTAGTTTTGTTGTTGCTATTATTATTAAAGTGCTTAGCATAGTGCCTGGCATGGAGTAAGCACTTAATACATCCTCACTCCTTTCTGCCTTCCTCTTTCCCCTTATTTTTCTTAAATCCTTATCTTCCATCTTAGAATCAGTAGGCAGTATTGGAAGAAGAGTAGGTAGGGCTAGGCATTTGGGGTTAAGTGACTTGCCCAGGGTCACATGGCTAGGAAGTCTCTGAGTCCAGATTTGAGCCCAAGACTTCTCATCTTTAGAACTGGCTCTCAAACTACTGAGCCACCTAGCTGTCCCCTCTCCTTCCCCCTATTAACATTTTTCTCCATCACTTTTTTTGGACCCCATTTGTCTTAGAATTAATATTGTATATCAGTTCCAAGGCAGAAGAATAGAAAGGGCTGGGCAATGGGGGTTAAGTAACTTGCTCAGAGTCACACAGCAAGGAAGTGTCTGAGGCCACATTTGAACCCAGGATCTCCCATCTCTATGTCTGGCTCTCAATCCACTGAGCCAACTAGCTACCCCCTTTTTTCATTACTTTTTAAAGTCTAGACAATCAACAGAAAATAAATCAAGCCTTAATTTGTAGTTTTTGCCAGTTTCTGAGTTGTAAGTGTTCTTGCTAAAGAAATTAATGATCAATTCTTCCCCTCAATCAAAATGTTCAAATAGGGGTTCAATGGCCACTTGTTAGGTATGTCAGGTGGGGTGTGGGGAACTAAATAATCATGGTCCTGTCCAACTCTGAAACTTTGTGGTTCTGTAATCCACAAACTGAATATGACACAATCTCTCTTCTTAGTGGTGCTACAAATCCCTCCAACTATTGAATGATGATGAGTATTGAATGATGATGCTATTCCGTGGGATGTGGAGAAGGTCACATCTTGCCCCCAGCACTGCTGGAAATACTGCCTAGGGCTGACATATTCCATCCATCTCTGGCCCCCTTGGGGGCTTATTCAGGAGCCAGATCCTTCTTCTCAGAATCAGGATTGTCTGGGCATATTTAGCACTGTGGAGACAGAGCTGGTGCTCCAACATAGACAATACCATTGTTCAATTAACCTCTTTCCAGGAGCTCAGTTCTGGCTGGTGGAAACTTCTTGCTCATCAGATGACTTCCTGTCCTAGAATGAGCACACCAACCTGAGTTGGAACAATTCTCTATGTATGTTGATGTCCCTTCCACCCTTCAAAACCCATCTTTACTTCCACCTTCTACCCAGTCAGGAAGATCTGGGTTCAAATCTCATGGCAGACATTCACTAGTTTTGTGAACCTGGGCAAATCAGTTAATTTCTATTTGCTTGAGTTTTCTCATCCATAAAATGGGGATAATAATAAAAATGGGGATAATAATAATAATAATCTCAAATGAGATAAGGTATATACTATATTTTGTAAACTTTAAAATATTCTATAAAGGTTAGCTATTATGTACATGGTCACAGTCTTCGAGAGAGGCACCTGACCTGGTGTTCAGTGATCTAGATTCTAGGGAGTACCTTGAAGGTTTCAGGATATCTCTTCTCTAATTCCATTAACTCCTTACTGGTTGTTAGCCCAGTGACTAGCACTCTGATTCTACTTAACTATTTAACATCAATAAGCTTTAACAATGGGATAGTTTCTTTGATGATATACTAAAAACAAATGTACATTTCCCCTCAAGATTTTTACATTTATCTCTAGGGAGAGTGGGCATCCTTGGATCTCACCAAGATCAGATCCAGAAGTGGTATGACTGACAGATGGGTCCTTGTCTCAGCTATCAGTGGGATGGGTCCCAAAGGTCATTTTCTTTCTCTTTGGGTATTAATTCTGAGCTGGTTGCAAAACTTAGACTCTGGCATAGGAGGTCACCAGAATGCTTGATTGCCAGCTCTCTTGACTTTTTTTAACTCATAGCAGTGGAGTTTCCAATCCCTTCACCTAAGACAGAAAAGAATAAATGCTAAGGCAAATGAATGGAGCCCCAGTTTTACAAGGCTAAATGTCAATCTCAAAGAGGGAAAGCCCAAAGCCTCTCTGCTTATAGCATTTTCTCAACAGATCAGCAAAGGCATCAAACCAAGAGAGGGCAACTGAAGATAATGAGATCCAAAGAGAATTGCCAGAACCATCAAAGGTCTTTTGAAGAAGGCATGCCTAATTCCAGTACCACAAATGCAGCCAATCAAAGAAGCTGCCATTCTTGGTTCCAAAATGTCTACAGATGATCCATGATCTCTTCCATATACTTCATAGCTACTCCATGTCGGGAAGTGTCATCAGAAGGCTTTGTACATGTGCCAATCTCTATTAAGCGATATATAAACAATACTAATTATTATTGTAGACTCATTTATGTCTAGGAATTTTTATGTGTAGACTCTTTTTACCTAGACTTTTTTTCTAGACTCCCAATCAATGGGGCAAAACTCTACCTTTCCCAAACAAACCTCTTGTCATTTTCGCCATTCCTGAGCTGCTCAGATTCATGGAGTGATGCTAGATCCCAAAGACCTGCCCACAGAATTGGAAGGTATGATGGGAATTTTTAAAAAATAATTTTTATTTTTTAGAAAAATTATCATGGTTACATGATTCATGCTTTTACTTTCCCCTTCACCTCCCCTCAGCCCCCATAGCCGATGCACATTTCCCCTGGTTTTAACATGTGTCATCAGTCAAGACTTCTTTCCAAATAGTTGCATTGGTGTGGTAGTTTTGGGTCTACATCCGGTATGATGAGAATTTAATGACATCATGGAGCCACTTCTCATAGGAGCATTGTGGATGACTTTATTCTCTTGCCATAGTTTCAAAGGCATCACATATGAGGCTCTGCCAACATGTCTGGCTGGGTCTCTTCCCTGTCCTCCTGGGTTCTGTTTTGGAAGTGTTGGCTGCTCTCCTGGTTTAGATGACAGTTTTGTTCTCATGTTCTTCTTTTCTCTCCAGCCTTCTACTCTGATCTCCTAACGTTGAGTGTGCAGCATTACAAGAAAACACACACATACACATACATATATATTCACATGTCTCAAGTTGCTTTTGGCAGTTGAATGGCTGGTCTAATTCTTCAACAAAACCTATTTTATAACCCAAGCCACTGCACCAAGCTGACAATAGTCTCTGGAATTCTCCTCTGCCTCACATCTTTTTTCTTCTTAGTATCTGCCTTGAAGCATTTCTTCCATTCTTTCAAAGAACACTTCATTCATCCTGACAACCCAGAGAGCAGAGCTGTGCTCCTATAGTTCTTTCATTTTGACACCAACTTGAACTCTGAAGATGCACATAGGTGTTACTCGCTACTGGCAGAAACACAAACATAATATACTCTCTACAGGTAATTGCAAGATTTCTTTGCCCTCCACACTTGCTTGAAGCAAGATCGGCAGTTCTTTGTTTCTTTTGGGGAACACTCTTTGGATAACTGCTGTGACACAATGTGACAAACTCACAAAATTTCTGAGCTGCAAGAAGTCAGACAGGAATCTAATGATATCTACCCACCTCTTTTCACCTTGCTGCTCCTCTCTGAGTAGTTTCCTTCAATCCCTTAGGCAATAAGCTCTCTGTCCCCAACTGCCTGCATAGGAGTTTGTATGTGTGTGTGTGTGGGGGAGGTGAATGGGGGAAGGGAAGAGGAAACAGTCGACTTCTTTAGCAGATATAAACACTCTAGGTGTGGAAGCCAGTATATTGTAATGGGAATTTGGAGTGAATGGAGTCAATGGAATTGGAGATGGAAGTCTAAACTTAATATCTTGATTTTGCCACTTACCGTTTTTTTATGACTGGCAGTAAATCAATCTATGTTAATGGAAGGAAGGGAGGAAGGGAGAAAGGAGGAAGGAAGGAACAAAGGAAGAAAGAAGGGAAGGAGGGAGGAAGGAAGACAAGGAAGGAAAAAGGGAGGGAAGAAGGGAAAGAAGGAAGGAAGAGAAGGAAGGAAGAGAAGGAAGGAAGAGGAAGAAGGAAGGGAGGAAGGAAGACAAGAAAGGAAGGAAAAAGGGAGGGAAGAAGGGAAAGAAGGAAGGAAAAAGGGAAATAAACATTTATTAAGCACTTACTATGTACCAGGCACTATGTTAAGTGTTACAAATATAACCTTATTTGATTCTTACAACAACCCTGAGAGATAGATGATATTATTATTATCATCCCCATTTTACAACTGAGAAAACAGAGGCAGACAGAGATTAAATGATTTGCACAGGGCCACACAGCTAATAAATATGATAAGCTAATAATAATAATTCTCGGATTTGAACTCAAGTTTTCTTGTCTCCAGGTCTAGTAGTTTTCCAACTACACAATTTGTTGTCTAGGATTGGTCCTTCTACAATCCTATGAAATCTAGTGGACCTCTCCACCCCATTTTTACTCTGCTAGTTGTTGCCCTTTGTTTCCCTAAATGTCCTCTAATTTCTGAGAAAAGGGAATGGGAATGGACTGGATATTAGGGCTTACTTTACTTAGTACATAAGATTTAATTTAGTTCATACAAGGATACAAAGTGAAATTCAATTTTCTAATGAGATTAACCTACCCCACTTCACTTCACTGTTGGTTTCTAGTTGTGTCTTTCTTCTTTCCTGAGTGCTAAGCTACCAACAACATGTGCAAGATTCCAATAGCCAAGTCCCATAGTTTGTTTTCCAAGCTGGTATGATTCTTACACCTGAAAGAGAGTCAATCTCCTTTATGTTCCTGAATCTCTCCCTAGCTCTTGGATCTCATCCCTCAACCTCTGGTAAAGCTTAATAGATAGTATTCCACCACTGCTATGATAGCCTGGTGGTAATCCAGGAACAGTGAGGTGGCACAGTAGATAGAGTGCCCACCCTAGAGTCCGGAAGCCTCATTTCCCTGACTGAAAATCCAACCTCAGACACCTAATAACAGTGTGATTCTGGACAAGTAAATTAACCCTGTTTGCCTCAGTCTGCTCATCTATAAAATCATCTGGAGAAGAAATTGGCAAACCACTCCAGTATCTTTGCTAAGAAAACCCCCCAAAATGGGGTCACAAAGAGACACAACTGAACAACAACAAAGCATTAATGTAGCACTTTAATTTTCACAAAACCCTTCACATATACAATCTTATTTGAGTCTATTTGATCTCAGAAGCTTACTCATTCTATGAACGAGACCGTGGACAAGTCACTTAACCTCTGTTTATCTAAATTTCCTCAATTATAACTTGGGAAAATAGTATCTCTTACCTCCAGGGTTGTCGTGAGGATCAAATGATATATTATTGATATATATCAAATGATTATAAAATGCTTATCATAGTGCCCCATATACAGTAAGCATTATATGAATGTTAGCTCTTATTATTATTTATGTTGATACTCTATATGCCATCACCATGAAAATTAGGTGACCAAGAGTACAACATGACATCTGCCCATCCTATAAAAGATGTGTCTATCTGGGCTAAATCCCCCTAAGAGGAAGTCAAGTATTGTTGTAACCTCTGTTGACTCCCCCTCCGTCTCTGGATGTTAATAACATTGGGCTTTATCACAGACCTGTTGCTATCCCAGGAATTTGTTTCCATTTTGGTGAAGGATATACCCTGATCAAGATGGTTCTCTTCTTCCCCCATTGTAGACCTTCTACCCCTATGGAAGCCAGAGGCCTGTTCATGAAGTTAATCTTCCACTTCCATGGTCTCCTCTCTCATATCACCTGTGATCAGGACCCACAGTTTATCCCCCATTTTTGGACTGTATCATCCATGGCTTTCAAGGGAAAGGCCCACCTTTTTATAGCAGGCTGTTTCTCATCTGATGGGCAAACCGAATGCACTAACTGGACCCTCAAACAGTATCTCACTTGCCAAGCTTCTTAAGACCAGTAGTAGTGTCAGATGGAAGGAAATGCACTGATTTTGAAGTCATAGGACCTGGATTTTGATTTTACTTAAGTTCAGTTTCTTATTACCTGTGTGATATTCTGGTTGTTGTTGTTCAATAATTTTCAGTTGTGCTTGACTCTTCAAGACCCCATTTGGGGTTTTTGTGATGAAGATACCAGAGTGGCTTGCCATTTCTTTCTATAGATCATTTGACAAATGAGGAAACTGAGTCAAACTGTGTAAGTGACTTGCCCACGTTCACACATCTAGGAAGTATCTGAGGCCAGACTTGAACTCAGGAAGATAAGTCTCCTTGACTTTCAGCCTCATCCACTGTGCCACCTAGCTGCCCTTGAGCCTTAGCTAAAAGCTTCACTTCTCCTCCTCAAAACCTGATATAATTATTAATAACAGCTAGGATTTAAATAATACTTTAAAGTTTACAAAGTACTTTACCTGCTTTATCTTATTTGAACCTTACTAGGCAGGTGTTGTTATTCTCATTTTATAGATGAAGAAACTGAAACATAAGGAAGTTAAATGATTTGCTCAGTCACAAACTAATAAGTGCCCGAGCCAGTGTTTGAAATCAGGACTTCCTTATTCTAAGTCTAGCACAGTATCCACTGGGCCCACCTAACTGCCTTCCTTCTGCCAGAGCTCTTCCCTAGTGCTTATAAGCTGGTGAATGTGAAAATCTAAGCTAAAGGAGCCCTGAAGAGAACCTGTGTTTTTGAAGAGATCACTCAGGACCATAACTAAGCCCTGAAGTGTGCTGCAAAAGGGTGTTTGGTATCTTTTTTTTTTTTTTTTTTTTTTTTTGGAACCCTTACCTTCCATCTCAGATTCAATACTGTGTATTGGCTCCAAGGCAGAAGAATAGTAAGGGCTAGGCAATGAGGGTTAAGTCACTTGCCCAGGGTCACACAGCTGGGAAGTGTCTGAGGCCAGATTTGAACCTAGGACCTCCTGTCTCTAGGCCTGGCTCTCAATCCACTGAGCCACCCAGCTGCCCCTGGGTGTTTGGTATCTTGATGCTTTTAGAATTTAATAAAGTTTTGTACACAAAGCCTCTGCTAAAGTCCAACAATGATGCTTCATTATAGAGTGGAGATGACTCTGGGTCTTCACAGGTTTTAACAGTAAAATATAAGCTCTAGCAGGTTCTATGGAATCACTTAGATTCCATAAAGAAAGACTTAGGGTTTGGGTCCAACGATGGACTGTGTGTCTGTCGTGAGCAGTTCATCACTAGGATGGCCACAGGGAGATAAATTTTTAGCTTACAACAACTCCCAAAGACTATCTAGCAAATTATGGAAACATTGTGATCTATAACACATCAGGGAGTAGCCACCATGAAGAAATCATGGTTCTCTGAAGTGTGGTATTGTTACACACAGAGAGATAATGCCAATGGGCTGATGGCATTGCTCTCCAGACATGCTTCTTCTTGGCCACAGTGTCTGCCTCTACCTCTAACCCAACCCAACATCTACCTTGGGGTTGGGATTATGATGAGTGAAAAATATCTATCTAATCCAACATAGATCCATAGGTGCTTAGTAAATGTTTATTTACTGACTATTAACTTCATAAAGATGCTATGAAAGGAGAAAAGGGCTTTCAGGGCCAGGAATTGGGAAGAACCTAGAGCCACACATATTCTCTTATACATATACTTCATTATCATTACCTTTAAAATTTTTTTTTATTTCGAAAATTTTGTTTAATTAATTTAGAATATTTTCCCATGGTTACAAGATTCATGTTCCTTCTCTCCCCTCCTCCTACCCCTCCCATAGCCCATACGCAATTCTCCTGGGTTTTACATGTGTCATTGATCAAGACCTATTTTCATATCATTTACTATCATTACATTTTAAGTTTGAGCTCACTCTTTTTATGGAGACTGTATCTATTTGTGAGAAAGTGAGCCCCAGGTTTTGGTGGAATTTTTTGTACCATCAATGTACTACAGGTACATCATTACTTGTAGTAAATGCCTTTGCTAAAAACTAATTAAGGCCACTGGCTGATTATCAGTGGAAAGCTCAGTGATGGAGACTTGTGAATGACAGTCTAGAAACCCATCTCTATAGATTATTCCTAAAGCCATAAGAAGAGAACAAGAAGTACTTAGTCCCCTTCTTGGAAACCCCAAATTGAATATCACTGCCCACTTGGATGAGTGGCTCCAGAGGAGGTGGTATAGTAGGATCATAGAAAAGACTTGTTAAAGAACTAATGGGTATATAGAGAGATATAGATGTATAATGATGGTGATGATGTGTATCTATCTATGATCTCCTCAGCTGCAGTTTGTGGGAGGAACACCTACTCCTATCACCCTCACTGCTGCTGTAAGTTATCCCCTTCTCTCTAACGGGTTCGGTTGATAACTTGTTAGAAATTCCTTTAACAGCTGCCCAAGTAAGGGCCATTGAGAGGTTAAATAGATGGTTAACCTCTCCAGGCCCAACCTGGGGTTGGATAAATTGGTATGGGCTATTGATAAGCCTTGGATAATGTTCAGGATCTGACTGCGTTTGACTCCCTTCCCAAGGGCCATGATAGAAAGACCATTCAGGGAGGTACTTGTTATTGAACACTTTTTTATCTATAGGAGGGAAAGGATAACAAGGTCAAGGATTGGGGATTGGAAACCCAATTGTTCTATTATTTACTTAAATAATTAATAATTAGGACTGGAGGCTACTAATCTGGTGGAGGCTTGAGATTTCATCCTCTTGCTATCTCTGGCCATACCTGGCCACAGCAAAGTCAGAGAATAGAGAAGGCTAATGCTGCAGATGTACTGATGGTCTTTATTCTCTCAGCTCTCTCACCAATAGTGTTGATGATTCACTAGCTCTCACAGTCTAGCCAAGAAATAGATTCAGGCTTCTTCCTACCTTCTTCTTCTTCAACCTCCCAGCCACCCTTCAACTACCCTTCAGTCATCCACCCACTGCCCAGATTGAACCACAGAGGCTTGCAGAGATCTGTGATCTCCAGGTCTCAGCCTTTGAGTCCAGAGATCTCCTTCAATGTGGCTGTGAGGGGGTATATATAGGGTGGGGCCAACCTACGTTTGCCCCTGGCTCACAGCACCTGGGAAAATTCCGAGTCTCTCAACTGCCATCACTGTCAGTCAAGATGGTATCCATCTCTTCCCAGATTATGGGAATATGAATATAACAGACTTCAGAGATTACCTAGTCTGACACTCTCATTTTATAGATGAGGAAACTGAGGCACAGGTCTAAGGTCCAATAGGTAGTAAGCAGCAGAGGTGAAATCTAGACTCAAGTCTTCTGATTCCAGATCAAAGTAGTTTTTTCTGTTGCATCATTCTGCATCCCTGATGCACTGTCTTTGGCAGCTGGCCATGGTGCTATCGAGACCACCGTAGGACTGAGGCTGGGAATAGAGCCAAAGTGTTTGCTAAATCTCAAAACACCAGAGAAATAGGATATTATTTTATTGATTAGTTTAATTAATAATAATAATAATAGCCATAATATCAATGAATGGTCTCAGCCAAGAAGGGCACCAAAAATTATCTGGAATTTTTTCCTTTCAATTTTGGATTCCTTTTTTCAGACATTTGTTTTGCTGCTCCATAAGAATTTATTAAGTAGTATACAGTCCTACATACTCCATATACTGAAGGGTCATAGAATAAAATATGTCTGTTGTACAATAGGAAAGAGGAAACAAAGTGTCCTCTTTCTAGAGGAATCTCAAGGTGATGGGCTGGATCTTCCCTGAATATTGCTGGGACTATACTGCTATTATGTGGGCTCAGCTGAGGTCAACTCTTGTCAGAAATCATTAACCCCTGGGCAAGGGATCTTTTCAAGAACCACCTCCATAGCCCTTTTGTGTCACGAAATGCCATTCAGTCAAGCAGAGACCTCCCAAAGTCTCCCCAGGGACACAGAGGGCAGATAGTTTCACCAGGAAGAAACACAGACACAACAGGAGGCTAAAGACATTGTGATAAAGAGGAAAGATCTTAGAATCAGAAGCCCTGGGTTTAGATCCCACGTTTAAGGTGAATGTGGGGAGGAAGAAGAACAAGGAGGAAGAGGAGGATGAGGAGGCAGTTTGATAGAGCACAGCTCCCAGAGCAATCATTTGCAATCAACCTCACTGCCTTTTCTCTTTCTCATTGGCCCTTGGCGAGGTGCCAGGCTTTCAGTCACCAGTGTGGAAGGTTCTTAGAACTAGCTTCCACAACTACTTGCTACACTGCCTTCTCATGTGGGAGAGGCAGTTGCCCCAGGGTAGCCACAGGCCCTGGGAGCCTCCCTCTGTGTGGGAGGCATTTCACAGCTCCAAGGCTACTCCCAGGTGGATGAGCTTTCCCTGAAGCTACAAAGCAGGCATGCTGCAACTTTGGTAACTTTGGTTCATTTTTCTCCATGACTGCGCATGGCAGTGTCCTAGACTTCTGAATACTTGGATTATTGAATTCTGGGACAGATGCTCCATGACTGGCCTCGACAATTCAGCAAATCTTCAAGGAGAACAGAAAAAAAAGACCCAGGATTTGACATCAAGGACATCTTCACTGGCCTAGGATACAGTTATTTTCAGTAGAGGAGCAGGGATAGGATCCAGATTACAAAGGATGGAGGATTAGGGATGGAGAGAAAGCAGAGGCAATCAGAATAAATTATTCTTTTTCATGGTTTGGTAGCCAGAGTTGCAAAGAGAATCATAAAAATCTTTTGTAACCCTTTGCTTCTTTCTTAGAATGGATTTGGCTCCAGGCAGAAGAGTGGTAAGGGCTAAGCAATTGAGGTTAAGTAATTTGCTTAGGGTCACACAGCTAGGAAGAGTCTGAGACCAGATTTGAACCCAGGACCTCTCATTTCTAAGCTCTTTGTCCACTAAGTCACCTACCTGGCCCTAGAGCAATGATGGTGAACCTTTTAGAGAGACCGAGTGACCAAACTGCAACCCTAACATAACATGTGAGCCCTCTCTCCCTTACCCCAAGGGGAGGGAAGGAGGAAGTACTCCCAATGGGCTGCTGGGCAGAGGGGTAGGGAACAGCCTACTCCCCCTACTCTCATCCCTCTGGCTTTCTAGTAATAAACTCTGGTGAATTTTGTGCTGGGGCAAGGGCAATGGCATGCATGCCCACAGAGTGGGGCTGTGAGTACCCCCTCTGGCACACATGCCATAGGTTCACCACCACGGTACTAGAGAATCATATATTTTTTTTTGTTTTGTTTTGTTTTTTTATATTTTTTAAACCATTAACTTCTGTGTATTAGTTCCTTGGTGGAAGAGTGGTAAGGGTAGGCAATGGGAGTCAAGTGACTTGCCCAAGGTCACACAGCTGGGAAGTGTCTGAGGCCAGGTTTGAACCTAGGACCTCCGGTCTCTAGGCCTGGCTCTCAATCTACTGAGCTACCCAGCTGCCCCTAGAGAATCATATTTTAAAAGCAAATGGGAGAATCAAAGGAAGGGGTAGCTAGATGACTCAGTGGATAGAGAATAGGACCTGGAGTCAGTCATCTTCCTGAGTTTAAATCTGGACTCAGCTATGTGACCCTGTGCAAGTCACTTAACCCTGTTTGCCCCAGTTTCCTCATCTGTAAAATGATCTAGAGAAGTAAATGGCAAACCACTTCCAATATCTTTGTCAAGAAAACCCCAGATGGGGTCACTATGATTTGGACTTGACTGAAATAACTGAATAACAGCAACAAATATGCCACCATGCATATAGCATAACTAGCATTGTGCTAAGTACTTTCCCAATGATCTCATTAGATCCTCACAGTAACTCATCAGCATTGATTAAGCTCCTAATATATACCAGGCACTGTGCTAAGCATTTTACAAATAAGCTCACAAGAGCCTTGGGAGGTAGGTGCTATTATTATGCTCATTCAGATTCTGATTTCAGGACCAGTGCTCTATTTACCCAGCTATCCTACTAGTCTAGGCAGGAGCAGTGGGTGGTAGGAGTTCCCCAGGGTTAAGAACCCGAGTGGAAATGGCAGAAGGGGAGGAAAGAGGATTCCAGAGTGGAGGAGAAGTCATGATCAATTGAGGTCCAGATGGATCCAAGAGGAAACAAGCAAGGGTCCTAATAAGAGGAAGGAACAGTTTGCAATGCCTCTTGCCTATACTACCGGGTTACCTTGAGCAAGCCATTTCCCAGCTCCGGTTTTCAGTTCCCTTATCTGTAAAATGAGGGGTTGGAGTTCATTTAAATCACCTCTAAATCTCATCCCTTCTAACTCGTTCTTCCTGGGACTGTCAGCATGAGGTTTTAGGCAGCTGGGGGAGGATTTGGGATGATATGGTAATGGTGACTGGGCCCAGCAGAGGGCAGCAGAGAGCCACCAGGTGATGCCCTACCAGGAGGGCTGATCAAACCATTTTGTCTCAAGGATATTTTGGCATTGGGGAAGACCTGGGAGAATCTGATAGGATTAAAAACATAGCAAGGAATGGGAGGAGGAAGATGTTTTTCCACTTCGTGCCCCAGGAAGTCTCAGGGCTATAACCCAAAGGGGAATTATGTACTTCACAGCACATTTCTGTTTGCCCGTTGCTGCAGTGGACAGAGTGCTGGGACTGGAGGCAGAAAGACTCATCTTCCTGAATTTATTTTATTTTATTATTTTATTTTATTTTATTTTATTTTATTTTATTTTATTTTATTTTATTTTATTTTATTTTATTTTATTTTATTCATTCATTCATTCATTCATTCATTTATTTATAGAACCCTTACCTTCAGTCTTAGAGTCAATACTGTGTATTGGCTCCAAGGCAGAAGAGTCATCTTCCTGAATTTAAATCTCGTCTCAGACACTTACTACCTGTTTGACCCTGGTCAAGTCATTTCACCTAGTTGGCCTCAGTTTTCTCAACTGTGAAATGACCTGAAGAAGGAAATGGCAAACCACTATCTCTGCCAAGAAAACTCCAAATGAGGTCTCCAAGACAATGATAACAGTGTTCATCAAAAAAGAAAGATGTGAACTGGACACTTACAGGCTTATAGATCTAGGACTAAAAGAGACCTCAGAGATTATCAAGTCCAAACCCTTCATTGTTGCAGGTAAGGAAACTGAGGCCCATGGAGGGCAAGTGACTTGCCTCTAGGTGACACAGGTAGAAAGTTTCAGAGGCAGGTTTTGAACTCAGACTGTCTAACTTCAGTGTTCTTTTCATTGTACCATATATAAATAAAAAGCAACTTAATTTAGGATTTATTTTTTATTTGAGGGAAGAAATTACACTCACTCAGGTTTTTCTTAATGGATTAAATAAATTTTTTTTACATCTCCTAAATTTCCCTCTGAATCCTATCCTCCTTCCCTCCTAGAAAACTCTCTCATATGAAAAACTATTTTTTTTAAGTAAAGAGAAAGGACACAGTTAGATAGGACAGTATATAAAACATCAGACCTGGAGTCAGAAGGACCTGGGTTCTAATCTGGTGTCATACACTTCCTAGCTGTACAACCCTGATCAAGTTGCTTAACCCCATTTGTCTAGCTCTTGTCACCCTCCTGTCTTAGAGCTGATACTAAGATAGAAGGTAAGAGTTTTAAAAAAGTTGAGGAAGAAAAAATAGCAAAATTGATCAACATATTAAAAAATTGGAAAACGTATGCAGAATTCCATTCCTGAAGATCTACCACGTCTGCAAAGAAGTGGGAGGAAGTATCTTTTCCTATCTATTCTTTGTTGTCATTTTGTAATATTCATTTTCAGTTGTGTTATGGCGGTATTCATTCTGTTTACATTGTTGCAGGTGTGGGTATTGTTTACTTGGCTCTGCTTACTCTCTCCTCTTCCGTTCATATAAGTCTTTCCATACTTCTCTGGGTTTGTCATATTAGTAATATTAGCACAGTAACTAGGACAGTGATATTAGTAGCACATATTAATCATGATTAGTACATCCCTGTAATCAATCAGTCAGTCAGTCAATATTTATTGAGTGCCTACTATGTGCCAGGCACTATGCTAAGCCCTGAGGAGACAAAAAGAGGCAAAAGTCAGACCCTGCCCTCAAGGAACTTATAATCTAATGGGGAAGGCTACATATAAACATAGCAAAGCAAGCTATGTACAGGATAAATAGGAAATAATTAACAAAGGGGAGGTTCTAGAATTAAGAGGTTTTGGAAAACTTCCTATGGAAGATAAGAACTTAAGGAACTTAAATTCCATTGCAGTACTATTCCATTATATTCAGGTACCATGACTTTTTTTAAATCCTTATTTTCTGTCTTAGTAACAACTCTAAGACAGTAAGGTAAGGGCTAGGCAAGCAGGGTTAAGTGGCTTGCCCAGTGTGTACCACTACTTTTTATTTTTAAACCTTTACTTTCCATCTTAGAATCAATACTGTATAATGGTTCCAAGGCAGAAGAGAGGTAAGGGCTAGGTAATAGGAGTTAAGTGATTTACCCAGGGTCACACAGCCAGGAAGTATCTGAGGTCAGATTTGAATCCAGAACCTCCTGTCTCTAGGTATAGCTCTCAATCCCCTGAGCCACCTAGCTGCCCCTATACCACAACATTTTTAGCCATTCCCTAATCATTGGATATCTACTTTATTTCCCATTCTTTGCTACCACAAAACTTGTTGCCGTAAATATTTTGGTATATGTAGAGATTTTCAATGGCCTCTTAGATGTATATGTCTAGTACTAGAAACTTTGTGCTAAAGAATTTGGACATTTTAATCACTTTATTTGCATAATTCTAAATTATTTTTCAAAATGGTTATACTTATTTTTTTAAACCCTTACTTTCTATTTTAGTAACAATTCAAAGATCTATCAACAATGCATTAGAGCAGTGGAGTTGAACTCAAAAAGAAACTAGAGGCCGTTCATCCTTTTTAAAGGATTCCTGGGGGTGTAGGGATATGGAGAGGAGCACCTATTGACTTAGTTTTAAAATGTAATGTTATCTATATTTTATTGTATTTTTATTTATTTGGTTAAAATATTTCAATTACATTTTTTAAAAAGCCTTATCTTCATCAATACTGTGCATTGATTCCAAGGCAATGGGAGTTAAGTGACTTGTCCAGGGTCACACAGCTAGGAAGTATCTGAGGTCAGATTTGAACTTAGGACCTCCCATCTCTAGGCCTGGCTCTCAATCCACTGAGGTACACAACTGTCCTTTCCTCAATCACATTTTAATCTGATTGGGGGTACTTAAAGGTACTGAGGGCATCTGGGACCAGCTTGAATATCTGATACAGCTGCATGAGTATACTGATCTTTCTACAACCTCTCCAACATTGACTATTTCCCTCTTTTGTTGCTTTTGCCAATTTGACAAGCGTTAGGCTATTTTGATTTACATTTCTCTTATTAGTAGTGATTTGGAGCATTTTTTCTCCTGTAGTTCTTAATAATTTGCAATTTGTCTTTTGAGAAATGTTTGCTCATATCCTTTGACCACTTATCTCCCAGGGAGCTCAATCACTTTTTAAATTAAAAATAGGAAATATAAAATTTAAATATATGAATAAATCTGTAAGTGAACCTAGCGAAGCAGCATGATATCTACGAGACGGAATACTGTCTTTAGTTCTGAAAACCTTGATCCTAGCCCTGGATCTAATAATTATTAGTTGCGTCACTATAGACAAATGAAAATTCTTTCCAAGCTTTAGACCTCACATCTGAAGAATGGAGATAATAATAAATAGTATTTCCCCTCTCTGCATTATAAGATTGAAATAAAAGCTATTTGTAACGTGCTATATAGAAAGATAAACTTAATCTTACATAACAAATAATTTAAAAATTTTAATATTGTATATGCACACAGTGTCTAGCACATAATAAGTACTTAATAAGCATTTGTTCACAAGAATAGATATTTTTTAAAACATATGATAAAATGTGAAAAATGTTATGTCAAATAATTTAAAAACTATGCTTCTGTTCTCTATTATGGCCAATTAAGGAGATAGAGGAGAGAAATCAAAAGGGGCTAGGTGGTTTGGTGGATAGAGAACCAAGCCTAGAGATGGGTGGTCCTGGGCTCAAATCTGATCTTAGACGCTTCCTAGCTGTGTGACCCTGGGCAAGTCACTTTACCTCCATTGCCTAGCCCTTACTGCTCTTCTGCCTTGGAACCAATACATATTATTGACTCTAAGATGGAAGGAAAGTGTTTAAAAAGAAAAAGGTACATAGTAAGACAGAGACAGCTAGAAATGAAGAAGAATATAGGAGCAACATAGAGGGAGTTACAGAGGCATGGAATTTAATTCAACAAAAATGTAAGTACCTGTTTTATACAAGGTCTTTTTTTGGATACAGAGACAAAAACATAATAATTTCTGCCATTGCGGACCTTGGATTTATTTTTTTTTTTTTAACCCTTAACTTCTGTGTATTGGTTCATAGGTGGAAGAGTGGTAAGGGTGGGCAATGGGGGTCAAGTGACTTGCCCAGGGTCACACAGCTGGGAAGTGTCTGAGGCCAGATTTGAAACTAGGACCTCCCATCTCGGGGCCTGACTCTTGATCCACTGAGCTACCCAGCTGCCCCCCAGACCTTAGATTTCTTAAGAAAAATAGATTAGAATTCTTACAAATTGAATATAGTCAGTCAAAGGCCCATAAGTCACAAACAAAAACTGAAACAGAGACAAAATAATAGCATGCAAAGACAGCAATATTAGAACAAGGACTTGTTGCTTTTTTTATTTGTTTATCTTCTGACCTAGGCTATACATAGTAACAGAGACTCAATAATTTTTTTTTTAATTTAATTGAGAGTGGAGTCAAGATGGAAGCTTAGGAGCAGCAAATGCCTAAATCTCTCTGACTAGCCTTCCATACCAATCTTTAAAAAGCACTTCAAAAAGATAAGAATCCAAACCCAACAACAAAATGGAGTCACGAGACTCTCCTGCTAGATGCAACTGGAAAGGTAGGCAGACAGAGTTGATTTTCATGGTATAAGGGGAGACAGGAAACAAGACTGGGCTGGCTGAGCCCTCCCACCCCCCACTGCACTGAGACCTGTGATTAGAGAGAGTGAAAAAAGAGAAAAATTAGTAAATAACAGAAAAAAGGAGATAACGATCAAAAGCTTCTTCAGGGATAAAGACCAAAGAACAGAATCAACAGAGGATGCTGGGATCCAAGGAACTTCAAGCAAAACCTAAAAAAACAAAAAAACCCCAACAACCTGGGAATTGGACTCAGACTCTGGAAGACTTCAAAAAGGAATTAAAAAACCAAATAAGACAGGTTGAAGAAAAATGTGAAAAAGAAAATAGCTTTAAAAGCAAGATAGGCCATCTGGGAAAAGAGGTACATGAATCAAAGGAAGAAAATAGTGTCTAAAAAGCCAAAATTGACCTAGTGGAAAAAGAGGCAAAAAAGTCAAATGAAGAAAGGAATAACTTAAAAATTCAAGTGAATGGAAAGACTGACTTTCATGGGAGTAGCTATTATATTTAACGACTTTTTTTAAAAAAAATTTTTTTAAACCCTTGTACTTCGGTGTATTGTCTCATAGGTGGAAGAGTGGTAAGGGGTCAAGTGGTAAGGCAATGGGGGTCAAGTGACTTGCCCAGGGTCACACAGCCGGGAAGTGGCTGAGGCTGGGTTTAAACCTAGGACCTCCTGTCTCTAGGCCTGACTCTCACTCCACTGAGCTACCCAGCTGCCCCCTATATTTAATGACTTTTAAAGGATATTATTGCTAATGACTTTTTGGTTTTGCAACTTTAGTCATAAATAGAGATGTCACCTCCTGGCCACATGCCTGAGACTGGGGGAGGTTAAGCTGGAAAAATGGTTTCTCAATTCTGGATTAAAGTAATTCATTAAGATATACTCTAACACACTGTCTCTTCCCTCTCATCTGTGTTCAGCTAGCCTAGTCCAAGTCTCTTGATTCTTATTCCAGTACTCTTTCCACACTGTAAAACAGAACTTTTCAGTTGAATCCTTATAGTTTCTCAGGTTTGAGCCCTGATTCCTCCCTAATACTCCAACTTCCTCTCTTTCACAAAGAATTCTTTCTATTTTTACATTTGCTCTCTCATACACTCCTCCTCTCCATTCACTTACCATCACCCTAGTCCTTGTCATCTGTAATTTGACCTATTGCAGTAGCCTATCTTTTGGTCTTTCTGCTTGAAGCCTCTCTCCACTTCAGTCCATTCTCCAAACACCCACCAAAAGTTTCTCTATATGCTATATCATTCCATTGCTCTATAAGCTTCCATGCTCCCTATTGCTTCTAAAATCAAACATAAACTCACCTGTTGAACATTTAAATATCTTTCTAACCTGACCCTCTCTTACTTCTTCAGTTGTTTCTTGCATACTCTTCTTCTTGAACACAGTTCAGGAATACTGGCTTATTCACCATTCCAAGAACACAACACTTGATTTTGACACTTAATTTCCTGTTACCATGCCTTCAAAATCACTGTTGGAAGGGCTTGTTATACACTCCCTGATGCCCTCTGCTACTTACAACCCAGGGTTTCCTTCAAGACTCAGCTCAAACATCACTTTCTTTCTTTTTTTTTTTTTTTTGTTTTTTAAACCCTTGTACTTCGGTGTATTGTCTCATAGGTGGAAGATTGGTAAGGGTGGTCAATGGGGGACAAGTGACTTGCCCAGGGTCACACAGCTGGGAAGTGGCTTAGGCCAGGTTTGAACCTAGGACCTCCTGTCTCTAGGCCTGACTCTCACTCCACTGAGCTACCCAGCTGCCCCCATCACTTTCTATACCTCTTTCCTTACCTCTTATGGTACTTTCCCCAAAATAGCTTATATTCATTTTGTATCACACACACACACACACACACACACACACACACACACACACACAAACTCTACATCTACTCCAACCCATCCATATACACACACATATAAACTGTTTAATAAATATGTATATTGACCTATCCCAGTTGGCCTTCTCCAATCTCCCCCTAAATGTCTTCCTTTCTGAAATGAACCAAAAATGATTTGGGGGTTATTTGAATGGATCAGCAGCAGGAGTATGCCTGTTCATGTCAGGATTCTTATTCTGATATCTTCTGGCCTCCCCACACAGTGGTGAAGATAATCCAAATGGTGAGTAGGAATAAACTTTTCTTTTTACTTGTGGGAATCAGATGAACTTTACTATAGAGTGATTTTCTTAGACCTGAAAGGAATTCTGGTGATTGAGTCCATCCACCATTTTATAGAGAAGGAAATTGGGCTAATGAGACAGAAAAAAATCTTGGATTATAATTTTTGAGATGGAAGAGTCCTTAGAAGTCATCTACTCCAAATTGTTCATTTTGAAGATGAGTAAAACAAAGACCAAGAGAAGTTAAATAATTTGCTCAGTCACTCAAAGAAGATTTGAAGCCAGGTCCTCTGATATGTTTGAGGTGACCTAGGCAGTGGCAGTTCCCAATGCATCCTCTCAATCAACTCTGAGTTTTGGTTTTGTTTTCATTATTTCCCCTGTTATATGAAGGGTTCTATGGGTATCATTTCCTTTATTAACTACAAAATTTATTCCTGAATCAAACCTTGGCTGCAGTGTTGGATGGGTGAAATTGCAGAGGAAGGACCTCTGCCCAAAGGGCCAGTGATCCATGGTGCTTTAGAGCAAGGCAAATTGGACAACCAGTCTAAACTCAGGGGCAGCTAAACCTTGACTCTCACTCCTTGACTTTCACTCATTTTTGAGCTATGTACCCATTCCATCACCTACCCTTTTAGAATAATCTGGTTTAATTCCTGTTTTACCCAAGATAGAGGAGGATGAAAGAACTACTGCTATTTAATCTGGAGAAGAGAAGGATCAGTGGGAAATGTGAATACTAGTATTTTCAGGTCTGTTGAGTGGAGGAGGGATTCAATTTTTTCTGTATGATCTCAGAGATCAGATCAGGATGAAGTTGTAAAAAGGTAAATTTAGGCCTGATGTCAAGAAAGACCTCCTAAGAGAGCTATCCCCAAATAGAATGGACAGCCAGAGTGTGTGTGTGGGTGGTAGTGGTGGTGGGGCAGTGGGGAAGTCCCTTTCATTGAGTTTTCAAAGGCTGGATGATGCTTTGGGGGATTTTTGTTGAAGGGTTTCCTTTTTGGGTTTGAATCAGACTAATTGATTACTGAGGACCATTCCAATTCTAAATGATATGATTCTGTCAATTCTGGGTCCTTTCATTTGTTCATGCAGCCAATGGTGACATAAAAAAAATGATTTCCCATCTTTCCATCCCAGTGGATTTCATGTGAGGAGCACCATATTTTATATTCAACATTCCATAAATGTTGGGTGAATTAAAATGAAAGTTTAGAGTCTTTGATTTTAAAACAGCAGAGTAATTGATTTTTGACTGCTTTCTAGGTAGAGTCATCTTCTTTTTTTGCCCTGCTTCATCCCCTTACACCCTCCTTCCCTCACCTGAAACCTCATTGGCTTGAAGTTCCAAGTTTCTGCATTTCCAGGTGCCAAGGTCAAAAGCTAAACCCAGTCTGAGAGGACTCAGCACTTCAGGTTAAGTTCTGCTTTCAGAATCAGAGGACTTGGGTTCAAATGCTGGTTCTATCTCTTAATAGCTATGTGGGTGACCTTGGACAACTCCCTTTAATCTCTGAATCTCATTTCCCTTTTCTATAAAAAAGAGGGTATTGGATTAGATGACCTTTAAGTTCCCTTGTAACATTAAATCTAAAATCCTTTGATTTGCTCTTTTTTCCTGATAACAACACAGAAGAATCTTGGCCCAGATCCTCCAGAAAGCCCCATGATACTCTTAGGCAGTACCGACCTTTCTTCCCTTAGAAATCACATAACTTTTGCAACTCTCTTATGAACTTCTGACTTATTATTTCTGTATGTGCCATATTTCCTTTTCTTGGGCATCATTATTTTATCTGTATTTTGTAAACATCCCCAATGCTTAGCTCTTTAGTCAGGATACAAGCCTTGATGTTTACCAAATTGAAATGAAAGAAGTAACGCTGTATGGCCTAAACCAGGAATTCTTAACCTAAGATCATTTAATTTGTTTTTTAAAAAATATTTTGGTAACGATTGCCATGGGAATTTCCATATTTCCTTCGCAATCCTATGTATTTTATTTTTATGAATCTAAAAAACATTACTCTGAGGAGTCCAAAGACCTTCCAAGACTGTCAAAAGGACCCACGACACAAAAAGAGTTAAGAACTCAAGAATTAAACCTTTGATCAAAAGCTAGTCTATAAATTCATCCAGACATGCTGAGATTTTGGGAAATGGGGAGGACAGGGGCAGGTAGATGAGGAAGACAGTGTAAAAGCAGTATACTGCGATGGATAGAATGTAGGAACTGGAATTAGGAAGACCTGGGTTTAATTCCCTTCTCTGGCACAGGAAGCAAGTGACTTAAACTCTCTGACCTTCAGTCTCTTTCTCTATAATGGGGAAATATAACATAATATAACATCATATAACATAACATAATATCACACAACATATCATAACACCATATAACATAACATAATATAATGTAATGTAACATAACAGCATAACATAACATAACCTCGTAACATAATATAACATAACATTGTAATACAACACAACATAATATAATGCAACACAACATAACAACATAAAATAGAATTAACATAATAGAATTAATATAACATATATCATATAATGTTATGTAATACAATATGACGATTTAGCATGCAAATATAAAATGACACACTATATTATATTAAGGTATAAATGCTATAAAATGCTGCTGCTACCTCAAAAATGTTGCTGTGGGCATCAAACAACTTCATGTGTAGAAAGCACTTTGAAAACTCTACCTAAATACTGATTATTTGTAAAGGTTCATTCACAAGAGCAATAAGCAATCGTTCCTCTATCATTGAGGGGTTTCCAGTTGGGCTGAGGACACTTTACTGGTAAGAAGTCACAAAAGCAATTGTTACCTGTAGGTGCCAAACATTGTAATTTCTAGCACTCGAGAATTTTTTAAAACAGATCCAGTCTTGTGAGGCCACAGTGCCCCCTTTTGCTCCATTCCCTGCCTATTTGTGTAAAAGAAGGGGAAGAAGAAGTGAAAGAAAGAGGGAGAGGAGAATGAGCTTTGGAAGCATTTGAATATCCCAACTCCTTGCCATAATCCTGCTGTTCACCATCACTGAAAATTCGAAAGCAGTTCTGTGCTTATAGACATCTTTTCCCCATCTTGGCACCCTCTCCCTGGTCTCCACCCCTTTCCCCCATCCCCCAACTTCCACCCAGCTGAATTAGAATACTGTACAAGCTGAGTGGCAAGAAGAGGGCACTTGGTAGCTCGAACTTTTGATTGCAAATGTAGAAGAGCCAGAAAGAGGGCAGTGCTTGAGGTCCTACTGGAGGCTGAGATAGCCATTTTTTCTTTGTCATATTGTTGGCTACTCGAGTTGTGAATATCATTCAAAGATGAACTTCCAAAGTCATTTTTTAGTCACCTACCTGATTCTTTTGTTTTTTCCCCCAAGAGGTAAGTTAACAGTTTGTTCTCTGATGGTTCCTCCTTCTTCCTGTGATGTTTTGAGAAGCTGCTTTTGAAACACCAAACTTTGGGTTGTAGGGGGTCTGAAACTGTTTCTCTTTCTTGTGAGAATGTCTCCTGGCACATTATTCTGTCTTCTTCTTCTCTTTCCTTTAAGGGTGTGGGATTGGGAGTCAGAAGTCTAGACCCAGCTCCTCCACTTGAGTACTGGCTCTGAGATCTTGGGGGTGAATCGATCTCCTCAATGGTTCTCTACTATTACACAATGTCCCTGCTTTTTTTCTTGACAGGAGCCATGGCAGAAGACAATGTTGTTTGGGGTGTACTGACTCAGTCCATCTCTTTGGACATCCCTAATTTCCAGCAGGATGAAGGAGCAGATGATATACGGTGGTTCAAAGAACTGACTCTGATTGCAAAAATAAAACAGAATGAACATATTTTCCTGAGAAATAATACAACCTATGAGATATCTGCCAATGGAACTCTGAAAATCAAAGAGCTGACGAGTTTATCTGGGGGCAGCTACAAGGTGTCAGTGTATCATAAAAATGGAACAAACCTGTTGGAGAAAATATTGATTTTGCATGTGATGAGTGAGTATTCTTTTCCTCAGTCTTCTTCATTGGGGATTGCTGGTTAGACAGGCAACATTTCTATGTCTTCTGGCTGAGTAGGAGCTCCAGTAAAGAGCCAGTTAGTGGAGAAACAAGCGGGAGGCTGATAAAGATCTGACTGGACAGATGTCCTGGCTGAAATTTTAGTCACGTCTTCCTGAGGAAGCTGCTTAGTGTGTCAGTGTCCTCTGATGACCTGATTCCTCATGTGGTCTCTTCGTTGCCACCCCACTCATCCACCATTCTTACCTTGATCTGTTGTTTTTTCCCATGTCCTTCTGCATGGAGGAACTTATTAGCTTTAAGAGGAAGTAAGCAATGAAAAATGATTGGACTTCCCTAAACCTCCCTAGACTATATGATTCCATCAGCATAGGGAAGTACTGGTGTTTGTGAGATGCTTCCAATGCCAGTGCAAATTGTCCACTAATTTATAATGGATAGTTTCAGCATTGCTTGGCTATGTGACTTGTCCAGAGTTGCAAGCTCATCAGTGGCAAAATTTGAACACGAGTCTTCTCAGCTCCAAGACCAACCATCTCTGTTATGACATGATGCCTCTTCTGGGACCAAATGGTCCCAATGAGTGATCATATAGGTCACTTAGATCAAGATAGGCCATTCATCTGTGTTATGGGTCCTTTCTATAACCTCATCACTATATGCTCATTCAACCTCTTCTTACACGTTCTCAGGGATGGAAAGCACATTATTTCATGAAGTATCTTCTTGCATTTTCTTTCTAGGACTCCTTGCCTTTCCCTTCTCTTCCTCTTCCTTTCTACCCCCATCATAGTGTAAGGTAGCCTCTTTCTTTACATTTCCACTCTCAAAACACCTTTGTCTTCCCCAATAACTATAGGAAGCAATTTGAAGTGTGAGCTAAAGAAAAATTTCGATATAGATATATACCATTATGAACACAACATAGTGATGGGTGTTGAGGCTACCAAGACAAAAACAAAGAGTTTCTGCCCTCCTGGAGATTACATGCTACTGCAATTAAAATTAAAATTTAATTTAATTAAAGTTTGTGAGGAATGGAATGGAATTGAAGTGGTTTGCCACCATTTCAATTTTCCCACCTGGCTATGACTTGAGAGTCACATCCCAACTCTGGCCCAGGACCAGCTTTGCATTTAGCTCCCTGTGGGCTACCCAAACTGGAACTCACCTTCCATTCAGGGATTTTCTCAAAGTAAATGGGACTTTTTCTCTTTCTTTTCAAAGAGGCTGTTTCACAGCCAATAATGACATTGGACTGCACCAAAAGGAGTGTGATTTGTGAGGTTCAGAATGAGACTAATGCTGAGCTGACTTTGTATGACAATGGGACACAGCCTCTGAAGAAGGGGACCGTGAAAAGTGAGGAAATGAGGCTCAAGTACACCTGGCCAGATCTTCCCCCAAGGCAGTTCAGATGTGTGGTGAAAAACAAAGCCAGTGAAAAGGAGGTGGTGGAGCAAAACCCTTGTACAGGTGGGTAGTTGGCAACAGCCAAGTTAATAATAAGTGTAGTAACTGGCATTTATTTATATAACACCTTCAAATGAGCAAAAACAATCTCTATCCCTTATCTGACTTGAGTCTCAACAAGCCTGTACGATAAGTACTTTCTTTTGAGGTTAAGTTTTGTCTGACTCTCTGTGATTGCATGGACTTTGTCAATGGGATTTTCTTGGCAAAAATACTGGTGTGGTTTGCCATTTCCTCCTTCAGCATGTCCCTGTTTTATAGATAAGGAACTGAGACAAATAGGGGTTAAGTGACTTGCCCAGGGTCACACAACTAGTAAATGTCTGAGGCTGGATTAGAACTGAGATCTTCCTGAAACTAGGCCTAGTACTCTATCTACTGCACTAATTTGGTGACCCTTGAGATGGGTACTAGAAGTATTATTATCTCCATATTACAGATGAGCAAGTAGAGGCTTGGGGTTTAAGAGCCTGGCCCATGATCATCAAAACAGTAAAAGTCAGATGTAGTCTCTTTCTGATCAGTTGTCTGTGGACTGAGCTCCCGAAGCTACTGCTGTTGCTGCTCTACAGTAGTCTCCAAGGTCTGCTGCTGGGGTTGCCAAGGTGGGTAGGAGTGCTACCACTCACCTGGTATAAGAGACTTTTCCTGATGACCTCCTAAGCTGTCTTGGGATGGAAAACGGTTTCCATTTGTCCTTTTATTTGCTCTTTTGTTCCAGAATTCTTTTTGAGGCATTATTTTAAAATTGGTTGGAGAGTCCCTCCCTGTATTCCGCCATCTTGTTTCCACCCCCTTATCTCTACTGGTTCTTATAGTCTTATAGAGTTGCCTGGCATATTGAGGTGTATGACTTGCCCAGGATCACAGTCAGAGATCTGACTTGAACTCAGTCCTTCCTGAGTCTAAGACCAGTCCACTAGTGAATAGCTATTGGGTCATGCCACCATTTTGTCTTCGTTGTTGCTCACCAGAAAGGCAACGTATCCATCCCTCTGGAGATGGCAGTTCTAGCCAATCAACTGACCAACAAGTATTTATTAAGTGCCTACAAAGTGCCAGACACTATGCTAGATGTTGGGGACACAAAGACAAAGACAAAGCAATCCTTGGCCTCAGGAAGCTTACATTCTATCAGAGGTGATCGATTGATTCAGATGCAACCATACCCTTGTCTTGGACTGTCCTGCTGTCTGGAATATGAAGTGAAATGTTTAGAGAGAGTTGTAAGGAGAATGGCATACTATGTTAAAGGTACTAACCTTGGACATTCCCCATGGCATTCAAACTAATAAGCGATCCAAGAGATGATTTTCCCCAATCACACCCTCTTTGCTTTTGAAAGAAATAATGGGTAATTAAAGGCATTTCTGAGTCATGCTAACTCACAGCAATCACACTAAGTCTTTTGGGATGCCCTGCATTGTACCAGGGGTGATCAGAGCTCACTTCCAGGAATCTTCTCAAAGGACTTGATGAAGTTATAGGGTGTTGACTTAGATAAGAAGGGTGTACCTCTCAATGGAGGTAGACACCAGACCTAGTGTCTTTTTGGCAGTCCAAGGGAGGGAAAGCTTTTGAAAAGGAAGGATTCTTTCTTCTTTTTTTCCTAGGCTAAAAAAATGGGTACGTTTCCTCTGACATGATTCAACAATTGCCCCCTCCTTCACACCCCACCCATCAGCTTTTACGGAACCTTAGTCACTGCAGACTTTCTTTGCATCACTTCAGCAAGGCGACCCTGGATCCTGCAGGTCCAGCTCCATGGGATGTGAGTCCTTGAGACAAAAGTCCAGGCCCTATAATCCCACCAAATGGATAAAACCAAGGGAGATGTATTGGTTTGAGTATGGGATCTTGTGATCGCCCCAAAGATAAAACATTTGTGTACTAGTTAGTTTCTTCTTGATGAAATGGAGATTCCTCAAAGATAGGGGCTCTCATTTTTGTCCGTGTCCTAGGAGTCTTGCACATTATATAATTCCTGGCATGTAATAGGAGCTTGATAAATGCTTTTTGAATTGGATTGAATTGAAGTGGACAGGCAGAAGCCTTGGGCGCCTGGTGATGTTGAACATTTTTATCAATGGCGTGCCTAGAGTCATAGCTGTGATATTTCTTCAGTTGGTAGCTGAACACTGTCCAGAAGAGAGAACTACATGTAGATGACAGTCAACATCCCAGAAGATCTCCAAGGGCTAACCTAAGATGAAATTCAATAGTCACTAATGTAGAGTCTTATTCTTGGTTTCTCAAAACCAACTTCCCCAGCACAAGCCTGGAGGAGGCCTGACTTGATCACAATTCTGGTGGGTTAGTGATGCAAACTCAGAATGGGGATTTGGCAGCCCAAAAAGTAAATGTGCTATTAGATCAAATTGAAAGATTTATCCAAGTGTTCAGGACTAAGGAGGTGGAAGGCATGTTATACTCTGCCCTAGTCAGGTCAGGTCAGGTCTAGAGAATTGCATTCAGTTCTTGGGATTGTGTTTTAGAAGTATATTGATAAGCTTGAGGACATTCAGAGGAAGGTTTCTAGGAGAGGGAAGCAGAAGTCATGTTGTATGAAGATCAGTTAAAGGCGTGGGGATGTTTAGTCAAGAGAAGAGAAGATTTAGGGGGGAACGCAATAGCTATGTTCAAGGATTTGAAGGACACTCATGGAGAAGACATATAAGGCTCTTTCCATTTAGCTCTAGAGACTAGAACCAAAAATAATGGGTGAAACTAAATTCTAGCCCCTTCATTTTATGCCTGAGATGTCTAAGATCCCTTAGAGATGAAATGACTTGTCCAAGGGCATGCAAGTATTATAGTTCTCATTGGAGAGACATAGGTGGAGCAGTGAAAAGAGTGCTGGATGGACCTGGAGTTGGGTAGTTCTGAGTTCAAATCCAATCTTGGACACTGATTAGCTATGTGACCCTGCACAAAGCACTTAGCCTCAGTTTATCTCAGGACAATGATAGGAGTTACCTCCCAGAGTTGTGAGTTTCTTATCCCGTGAGCGTCTCTTTTTCCTGTTTTTAAAATGAGTTTCCAGTGTGAGATTCCAATACTCTTCTTCTCTGCAGTTCCCAAGTGTTCACCTAGGGCAGCGATGATGAACCTTTTAGAGACTGAGTGCCCAAATTGCAACTCTCACACTGCATGTGTGCCCCCCAGCCTTACCCCAGACAGGGGAAGAAGGAAACACTCCCATTGGGCTGCTGGCAGAGGGGCAGGTGATGTGAGAAATGTCCTCAGTGAAGAAGAGGAGGGGAACAGGCCCCTCTGCACACCTGTCAAGTGTGCCATAGGGTTGCCAACACAGACCTAGGGTATGAAGTCCCCACTATTTGTTATGTGCCTATGCTTAAGGAGGTAAATAGAAGAAAGCCCCTGGTCACTACTGTTAGAATAAGGTCAATATTCAAGACAATGAGACAATATTTTAAAGGGCTTTGCAAACTTTAAAGTTCTATGTAATACTAGCTATGATGATGATGACTATAATGATAAAATTGGCTCTTAATTAACTTTATTTGGTTGATTGGTTAATAGAGTTTCTCTTTACTGGAAGTAAGGTCTGGATGTCTGCTTGCTGGGTATATGTTGGAATCCCTACCCCTAACCCCGACTCCCAGAGGAGGGAATAGGAAAAATGCAGGAAATATATCTTCTCACTTATTTATTTTAAAAATTCTCACTTTCTCTCCTAGTAATGACTCTAAGGACAAGGGCTAGGCAAACAGGGTTCAGCCACTTGCCCAGGGTCACATGGCTAGGAAGTGTACAAGACTGGATTTGAACCCAGATCCTCCTGACTCTAGACCTGGCACTCTGTCCAATGGACCACCTCCCTACCCTTTCTCATTTCTGTTTAAAGAAAAAAAGAGGGAGAATAGAAAACAAATTCAGCAAAAGTAATTGGAAAAAAAAAACAACTGACCTGATATGCTATGTTGCGCACCTCCCACTTCCACAAAGGAATGAAAGCCCAGAGGTATCAAAGGGTAGATCCTTATTTAAGTGTGGGTTGGACCAGATGGCCTCTGAGGTTCCCTCCCAGCTCTGAGGATCTGTGAAGGTCGGAACACGGACATTAATGAAATCTAGAGAGGGAAGGATGAGGAGAGCTCGGCAGCCCATTCTTTCTTCTCCCCAAGCAAAAGATGATAGAGTCAGGGTCCACAAAGAAGAGCTGAAAGCATGGGAGGCAGTTTAGGGGAGATTATTGCTAACAGTGAGCTGCTGAGGACATATAATGGAAGGAAGACAGAGCGATGCTGCTTCCCAGACAAGCCTGCTTTGCAAAGAATTGGCCGCTTTCGTGGCACCCAGCAGTACTTTTAGAGAGTCTGTATGCCAGAGAGGATGGAGACTCACTAGGCTTCAATTTCCTTATCATTAAACTCAACCAGGGGTCCAGAGGGTAGAATGCTTGCCTCGGCCTGGGTTTTAGGCCATTTGCTGGGCTTACTTCAGTGACTGGCAAGAGGGCAGTGACTCAGGGAGCAGCCCAGCTGAAAATCCCGAGACTTCAGTGGGGATCCATAAAGTGATCTTGTCATCAGCCTCTAGCTCTCCCTTCCCCCTCTGACACTAAGATGGAGAAAAGTTCTCTCTCTCCTAGCTCTGTGGCTTCCTTTTACCTTCTCTCAAGTTTTATTTTGTCATCTCCTCCTGGCACGGAAGTAGCTCTGGGTTCTTAAAGGTTATGCCAGCAGGACGAGACCTCTTGGTCTCTTCACACATACGAAGGCTTGAAGTCCAGGCTCGGCCGGTGACTGCGTGTCTCTGAGATGGAGAACAGTCTAGCTCAGGATAGAAAGCCCAAGTTGCAGAGGACTGCTACAGGGAAAAGGGCACTAGGCTTTGGAGTCAGACCACAGGGGTCCTGATGCTGTCTCTCAGGCTTAGTTCCTCTCACATGGGTGTTAGATACATTTTGAAATGGAAAGACACAAAAGAAACATATTAAACCAAATACTGTATACCCAGTTATCACTTAAAAATAATTGTAGTATTAGCACTCATAATCAATAAAAAAAAAAAAGCACAAAAACAATGGCAAGCAATGGAATTGTTTGGCTAGATGCACGGGATGATGCTCACACAATGAGAAACAAGGACACACTGAGCAGGAGAGCGTGTGGGCCGCCCTTCGTTTTTGCAAAATTAGCAGCGAGGCCACGTGGGCACGCCAACAAAATCCGAGTCAACCGACGAAAACCGAGACTAAATTTTCATGGTATTAATCGACAAAAACTGAAACTGAGGATAACCGATGCCAATGAAAACCGAGGTATTACTGTACTTTCTTCTTTTTTTTTTTTTTTTAACACATTCCTTCTGTCTCAGGATCAATACTATTTGTTGATTCCAAGGCAAAAGAATGATAAGGGCTAGGCAAGGGTGGTTAAGTGACTTGCCCAGGGTCACACAGCTAGTAAGGATCTGAGGTTAGATTTGAAGCCAGGTCCTCCCACTTCCAGGCTTGGTTCTCTATCCACTGTGCTCCTCAGCTACCCTTGGACATTGTTGTTATATATTGAGCTTTCAAGATGCACATAGTGTAGACATGACCTTTGGTGAGACTAACTTGGCCATGAACCTGATTCAGTGTGGCAATGCCTGTGTTTTTAATTATATATATTTTTTCTTTTTTTTCTTTAAAACCCCTACCTTCCATCTTGGAGTCAATACTGTGTATTGGTCCCAAGGCAGAAGAGTGGTAAGGGCTAGGCAATGGGGGTCAAGTGACTTGGCCAGGGTCACACAGCTGGGAAGTGTCTGAGACCAGATTTGAACCCAGGACCTCCTGTCTCTAGGCCCGGCTCTCAATCCACTGAGCTACCCAGCTGCCCCCTTAATTATATATTCTTAATGGCTGCTCCTATAACTTTCTTTTACCTCCCATACAAGAGGAATCTAATAAAAAGCTGCAACCTTTCCAAGTCCTGTCCTGCTCTGCCCTGCCCATTTAGAGGCTATGGGTCTAGGCTACCATCTGGATATTGCAGCAATGTGGCACCTACAGCCAAGACAGAGAAGAGTTTTTTCCTTTTCCTTCATGCTATTATTAGTCTCATGGTATATAGGCTCACCTATGTACAGGGGGAAGAGGATAGAAAGGGAACTAGCATTTATTAAACATTAAAATACCATAATTATGATCTCATTTGGTCCTCACCAACCCTGGGAGATAGGTGCTATTATGACCCTCATCTTACAGATGACGAAACTGAGGCAGATGTAACTTAAGTGACCTACCCAGGATCACGTGACTAGTCATTGTCTGGGGCCAAATTTGAACTCTGATCCTCCTGACTCCAAGCCCAGTGCTCTTTCCACTGAGCCACCTAGTTGCCTTACCCAAGAGATGAAGAAAAAACTCATTATTAGTAACCAAAAAATTGTTCTTATCCAGAGTATGCTTCAGTAATATTTCAGTGATTTGTGATTTCAGTCCAAGTCCAATTTTAAGTATTATAGATCCTGAGTTTGATCTCAGATGTGGTACAGGACAGAGAACAGCTCTCCGGGCAAGGATTCAGATCTCACCTCTGATGCTTATGAGGGTAGCTATGCGATACAGCCAATGGAACAGGGGACTTTAAGTCAAGAAGATCATTGTTTGAATCCTGTCTCAGACATTGGCTGTTTGACCTTGCATAGGTCACTTCACCTGTTTCCTCATCTATAAATTGGGGATAACGATAGGATCTATCTAACAGGATTGTTGTAGGGGTTGAATTAGATAACAAGTATGAAGTGCAAACCCTAAAGTGTTGTGTAGATTATAACTATGATTTTTTTCTATCTTAGAAATTAAGCTTGTGGGGCATCTGGTTAGCACTTTCTAGCTGTGTGACCCTGGGCAAGTCACTCAACCCCCTTCTCTACTCCTTTCCACTGTTCTGCCTTGGAACCAATGCTTAGTATTGATTCTAAGACAGGAGATAAGGGTTAAAAAAAGAGGTTATGCTTCTGTGGGGAGGATTTTGAGAGAGGTTCAGATATGATTTCATTAATGGAGGGAATTCTTGGGATGGAAAAAAAATCTCAATGAATGAAGATGGGGAAATATTTCTGTAATGAATATTCTGAGCTTGTGACACTGAGATGTATCAGTCAATCTGTGGCTGTTTAATTCATTTCGGTCATGACCAACTCTTTGTGACCTCATCTGAGCTTTTCTTGGCAAAGATACTGGAGTGGTTTGCCATTTCTATCTTCAACTCATTTTAAAGATGAGGAAACTGAGGCAACCAGGGTTAAGTGACTTGCCCAGGGTCACACAACTGGTAAGTGAGGGGACACATATCGAGTACTAGTTCAGGTATCAGGGAAAACTGAGTTTAAAACCATCCTCAGATACCAGCCAGTATATAAGCAATCAAAAAGCATTGATTAAGAGCTTACTAGGTGCCAGGTGCTAAACTAAACTCTGGTGATACAAATGTAGTCCATGCAGTCCATCTGAGGCATCCTTATCCCAGCCTTTACTACTATTGAGGACTTGGGTTCCCAGAGCCTGAGTCTATCTCCCTTTTTGAGTTCTAAAGATACTTCCGAGGAGGCAGGAGTGATTCTCTAATGCCATTGACTCGAGCCCCTACCAGTGTGCTTCCATCTAAGACAGTGATTCCCAAAGTGGGTGCCATCGCCCCCTGGTGGGTGCTGCAGCAATCCAGGAGAGTGGTGATGGCCACAGGTGCATTTATCTTTCCTATTAACTGCTATTAAAATAAAAAAACTTAATTTCCAGGGGGCTAAGTAATATTTTTTCTGGAAAGGGGGCAGTAGGCCAAAAAAGTTTGGGAACCATTGATCTAAGATAATCAGTTGTGAGTTATTAAGCTTAGCAGTCTTAAATAGCTTTTAGATAGGGGATTTGCTCAAGTGGTACAATGACAGTGGGCATAAAACATACCAACAAGAGTCTCCATTCTCCCTCAAGTATATACACAGTCCAGGGAAAAGTGGACTTTTAGAGAACACATTTGACAAAGGGGTAATTCACAGCTCCTGGTTTTTGAGGTCCATTTCTTCTATTCATAGTGTGTTCATTTAGCTCTCCTTATGTACAGTGAATGTAGGTTCATTTGTCTTTGACTGATACAGGGATTCATCAAGGACACCAATGGGATAATGACTTGTTCAGGGTCATATGGTTAGTCAGTTTCCTCATATGTCAAAATGGGGGTTTGGGTTAGATGATTCCTAAAAGTGTCTTCCATCTTTAAGTTTTCATCCTATGATCAGCACGAAGCAGTCAGCAGTGCCCTCCATCTTTCTGCCTAAATCATTTTCAGTTCTCCTCCTGAGCTCCAGGTCCAGATGGGGAAAGCCTGAGAACCTGGATCAATATAGAACTCTCAGCCTCTAATGAGGGTGTCATTGGAGCTAACCATCCTCCTAATTCTTTAAAACTAGCACCACAGAAATCATATGAAATGGATTGCTACAGGCATTTGGTAAAGTGTTTGGAGGGCATGACTGGTCTAACCATTTCTCTTCAGTTAATTGGATTTAAACTACTCCAGTCTTCCATCTTAGCTACATTTAAAGGATACTGAATGTTTTAGCCATGTTTTACCATGACCTAGGATTAGTCTTATTTTCTTCTTCCCATTGGATGACCTACGTTGGAATGCGGCTTATTGGCAAAAGTCAAGTAAGTTTGAGAGCATAAAAAAAGAGAAACCGATATTAGTAAGCCATTGTAGTTTCTATTTGGAGGAGAACTTCTCTTCTTAAGGAAAATCCTTTTAGAAATCTGATTTCTATTGCTTTGACTTTCCCCCTGGAGTCCATCATGTGTTTCCTGCAAAAGAGTAAGCAAATTTCTTTCTATTATCGATTTTCGTGCAAACATTCAGCTGAAGAAGCTATTTCTGTTTTAGGTCAGATTTCACGATACATTATTAGAATGATAGTTGTGTTGGTTGTAAAATGATACTGCTAAGGTCAAGGTCATGAGTTCCATCTCTGTGGCTCCCCGATAGCTTCGATCTCATTCCCAGGCATGTTTTATCCTCCTAACCCCAGTTGGCTACCCTACAAATGGACCATGTGGAGGCAAAAGAGTGGGGATGGCTCATTGCCACCCCTCACCACTGCTGGAAAACAACTCATATAAACTATATTACTTGTTGATTGTCCAGTAGTTTTGGCTTGGTGTGTAAAGAACACGTTGTCAGTCTGAGAGAACAATGCCCATGAGAGATTCTTGGGTTTTATGCCATGTGTTGACTCTCCCAAGATGATTTCAAACATTAACTCACCTCTTATGTGATCCAGTCAGCCTGGGATGAACTCGAAACAACTTTCTCTCATTGACTTACCTGAGGAAGAGATAATATGCATTCAACAAGTATAAGGAATTTTGCCCCTGGCTCCCAATTGCCAGTAAACTATCATTTTATTTTTTCTTTCTTCTTACAGAGAAAGTACTGGACATTTATCACATCCTGAGTATTTGTGCAGCTGGGATGATTCTGTTAATTTTCTTGCTTCTGCTCATTTTCTGTTTCCAGAGAAGGAAAAAACAGAAGGCCGATGGTAAGCTTTTGTTCAGTCCTGCTGCTGAACACCTACTTGGGTTAGCGGGCTCCCAGTGATGACGAGAGATGATAAGGAAAAGATTGGTGAGCTGTGCTTGGGGAGGACATTTTACAGTTTGCTTGATTGGGAAGCTCAGCTACTTATGAGTGGCAATGGGTCAGCTTCAAAAAACTGGGCTCCAATGAGCCCCAGATTAACAGATAATCATCTCCTAGGTCTATGTTGGTGAACCTATGGCATGCATGCCTGAGGGGGCTGCTCCCTTCTCTCTCTCCACTGTGCCTGAAAAATTTTTTTTCACATCACCCACCCTCTGCCCAGCAGCCCAATGGGAGCACTTCCTCCTCCCCTGTCTGGGGAAAGGGGGTGGCTCACATGTCGTGTGAGGGTGCAGTTGGGCACTTGGTCTCTAAAATGTTCACCATCACTGTCCTAGGCATAAAAACAAATTGAAAAAAAATTTAATTCAATTCGATTTTAAATTTTGAATATTCTCTCCAACCTTTCCTCCCCCCTATCCATTGAGAAACTAAGAAAAACAGAATTTGTTATAAATACATTTAGTTAAATAAAACAGATTCCTGCATGTTATATAAAAAAAATAAAGAAAAAGGACATCTGTTTCAATCTACAGAATTAAATGAGATAATATTTGTAAGGTGCTTGGTAGAGTGCCTAGCACAGAGTAGGGACTTAAATGCTTATTCCCTTCCTCTTCCCTTCCCTGCACTCTTTATTTTTTTATTTTTTTAATTTTCCCATCAGCCCTTTATCAGTGGGTGGGTACCATATTTCATCATGAGTTCTCTGGAATTGTGGTTAGTATTGTGTTGATCAGAGTAAAATTTTGAATGTCTCAAATTTTAAAGGTAGAAGAGCATATCAGAAGGACTTTTTTCCCCACACACACATCCCAAAAGGTAGGTTGGCTTTTGTATCACCTTGGGATAAAGGTTCTGGCCAGCTCTGCCCTTTTCTGAGGCTCCTCGTCATCTCAGGCTAATCAAAACATACCTAATTGGTGGCTGGACTTTTATAGTAAATTAGAACTTTGATTCATTCTTTCATCCATTTATTCAAAAAATACTTGTGAGGTAACTTCCGTGAGCACTACACCATGGTATGTAATAAAGGAGATACAAAAATAAATAAGACAGTTTCTGGCTCTTGAGTAGCTGACAACTTAGTAGGAGGTAATAAGCCACCTACTGATGTACAGGATGAAAATAAGTACATAAGAAAATATTAAGTGCTCTGAGATTGGATAAAGTAATGATTGCTTCCTTCTGGAGACTCAAGGAAGACTTCCTGAAGGAAATGCCATTTGAACTGGGCTTTGAAAATGGGTAGGATAGCAACAAGAAGAGGTGTAAAGAGGGGACATTTCAGACAGATAGAATAACATTAAACATAAAAATTCAGAGTTGAGAAGACCTAGCATGTGTTTGGGTCATGGGGAATAAGCTCAATATCCCTGGATTGTAGAGTGCTTGAAAGGAGAGAATTCGGAAGGGTTGACTGGGATCTGATAGTAGACAGTTCTGAATACCAGACTTTATATTGCCCTTTACAGATCTCGTTTTCTGTCTGTAGAGACTGGTCCCCAGAGACATATTTTTCTTCCTTTCTGTCATACTATTTGCCTTGGTTAATTCATTAGCTCTGATAGATTCAACTATCATCTCTATATAGATGAACTTTCAGATCTCTATCCAGATCAAGTCTTTGTCCTGTGTTCCAGTCTCGTATAAGTGATTGCCTGTTGAACTTCTTCAACTAGAGGTCTGGTAGTCATCTTCAACTCAACTGCCCAAAGAATTCCTCATCCTCTCTCTTAAGCCTACTCATCCTCCAGATTTCTCTCTTTCTGCTGAGGCTGTTCAGGTCCTCTCAGTCACCCACGTTCAATCTCAGTCATCCGTGACCCTTCCCTCTACGTCACTTGAGGCACGCAATCTTTTTAAAAATCTTGTGCCTTCTTCCTTCACGTCATTTCTTGCACCTGTCCTTGTCTGTCTATTTACAGGACTAGGAGCTGAATCCAGACCTCCATTACCTCCCACTTGGATTAATCCATCAGTTTCTTAATTATTCTCACCGCCTTAAATATCTCCCTCTAATCCGTCTTCCCTCCCTCCTACTGTCCAAATAATCTCACGAACCTCAAGCAACAACAAGCTTTTCTTCAGTTGATCTTCTGGGAAATAGGTCCTATTTTTAGTCTCATTTTATAGTTGAGGAAACTGAGGTAGTCAGAGGTTAAGTGACTTGATCAGGGTCACACAGCTAGTAAGTATTACCCGATTCCAAAATTAAAAATTAAATTAAAAATCAATTACCCCATTCCAAAATAAAAGACCCAAATCAGGATGAATTTTATGGTAGATAATTGACAATTAGGAAGGTTGAAGGAAGGGAAAATGAGAGAGAGAAACTCTGGTCTGGATTGGAGGCCAGGACCAGATAGGGCTTCAGAGGGCCAGCAGAGGGGACACAGAGGTTCATTAAACAAGGCTTCTAGCCACAAGGCCTCCTCTAGGGCCTCCAGAGGGAAAAGGAAAGAGAGTCAGCTTAACTTACCCACGTGACAATTCAAAGGGAAGCTGTTTGAGGTTTCACTGGAGCTCCTCCAGTGCCAAGTTCAAAAAACAAAAAGCCCCTCACAGGAAGTTACCATCCTATTTAAAAGAGAGCAGTTTTTGTCAATTCCTGCATCCACCCTCCAGTTTTATGTGGATAAATGGCAGCCTCAACTTTGTTTTGGACAGCCCAGGGGACCGTCACTTGTTTTTGATTTGTCACTTACTATCACAAGTGGGTCACCGACCTCCCCCTCCCCACTTAATTCTAAGTTGGGTGGGCTGACATTATTCCTGGTGGCTAAAGTCTAAAGCAGTGGTTCCCAAACTTTTTTGGCCTACTGCCCTCTTTCCAGAAAAAAATATTACTTAGCGCCCCTTGGAAATTAATTTTTAAAAAATTTTAATAGCAATTAATAGGAAAGATAAATGCACCTGTGGCCATCACTGCCTTCCTAGATCACTGCAGCACCCACCAGGGGGCGGTGGCGCCCACTTTGGGAATCATTGGTCTAAAGAATGAATGAGGGTGAGCTAATTCCATTTACACACCCTCTAGGAAGTATCTGAGGCCAAATTTGAACCCAAGATCTCCCATCTTCAGGCCTGAGCTACCTATTGGCTCTAGTAGGTACTATTGTTACTCCCATTTTATAGATAAAGAAACCAAAGGCTGAGAGATTAGGCGATTTATTTGGGGTCACTCAGGGAGTAAGTATCTGAGTCAGAACTTGAACTCAGGTTTTACTGACTCTAAGTCTGGAATTCTGTGTATTGTGCTACCTCTCTGACCCTAAGAATCCCCTCTTGAGAATAAGGCTTTAAGTATAAAATGCAAATCTTCCATCTTAGTATTTAAAGCCCTTCATAATTTGGACTTAGCCTACCCCAGTGCATGTTTCTTGCCTTCCCATATTTTACATTCTAGCCAAATTGCCTTCTAGCTGTTCCCCAAATTTGGCATCCCATCTGCCACTTCTATGCCTGGAATGCATTCTTTTTTCACATCTCTGTCTTAAAATCCTTTGTTTCCTTCAAGGCTCAGCTCATGGCTCTTTGATGAGAAACATATTCTGTCCCTCCTTCCCACTGTCATTGTTCTGTCCCCCACAAAAATTATTTTTCATTTATTTACTTTGATATGTGTTATACACCCTGAGTAGAAGGCAAGCCCCTAGAGGACAGGGGCCATTTTTTCTTTTGAGCCCGAGAGGCTTACAATTTATGTGATGATCAAATGAAATAGTTAATTAATGAATAACAAATTATTAAATGTCTACTAGGTGCCAAACACTGAGCTAAGAGCTAGAGATATGAATACACAAAAAGCTAAACCAGTGATTCCCGAAGTGGGCACCACTGCCCCCTGGTGGGTGCTGCAGCGATCCAGGGAGGCGGTGATGGTCACAGGTGCATTTATCTTTTCTATTAATTGCTATTACATTTTTTTTTTAAATTAATTTCCAGGGGGCTAAGTAATATTTTTTCTGGAAAGGGGGCAGTAGGCCAAAAAAATTTTGGGAACCCCTGTGCTAAATGGTCCCTGACCTCAAGGAGCTAATAGGAAGAGGAGATATACATATTTTTGGTTGAACATATACACATATACATATGCACAGACATATATTTATACATATACATATAGCAAATATGCACATAAAAGTTACATGCATGCATATATATATATATATATATATATATATATATACACATATATATGTGGTGGTAACAGAACAAAAGTTCTTTTTTACCTTCTATCTTAGAGACAGTTCTATGTATTGGTTCTAAAGTAGAAGAGCGGTGAGGGCTAGGCAATGGAAGTTAAATGACTTGTCCAGGCTCACATAGCGAGGAAATGTCTGAGGCCAAATTTGAACCCAGGACTTCTCATCTCCAGTCATGACACTCTCTCTCTGTCCACCGAGCCACCTAGATGCTCCCATGGAGTAGGAGGTTTAATTCTGAGTCACAGCAGGGACTGATGTAAAGGGCAGTCCATTGACATACTCTTACTAGAAGAAATGATAACCTTGATTTAATTTCTTTGGTCAGAGTTAGAGGAGGAAAAGAATCAGAAGGAAGGTGCACCGGGGCAAATGGCAAGGGGGAAGGCGGGCATCAGTATGGGATGTGTGAATCATGGTCTGGCCTGGACTTAGCTAGTTATTTGGGGCTTTATAAGGTTGCCTTAAGTCACTAATCAAGATGGCTCATCTCTAAATGTATACAAATGCCTATAATCAAAATGGAAGTAGAAGAGCATAAACTATGCTAGCATTTGCTAGTTCAGATGGCAGAGAGATCCTTTGGGGGAAGCTTGCAAGGAGGAAACATGATTTGAGTTGAGCCCTGGAAAAATAAAGATTTAAAGGGAGAAAGAAATTTAGGGAATACTATGAGCCAAAGTGGCAGGATGGCTTGGGACAGTGTTCAAGAGAAAGAAAATTTTCTGAGTTTCCTGGTGCTCAGAGTACTAAGGATGAAAGAGAAGTCAGTATGAGATAATTCTAGAGAGGGAAGAGGTGGCAAATTTCAGTAACTGGAAAGGTAAACTAGGCAGAAAGCCATTAACCTTGATGTTCCCCAAATTTATACTTTCCTTTGCCACCTCCACTACTTCCCATGTTCCTGAAATGGTCTCCGCCATGTTGTTCAGTCATTTTCAGTGATATCCAATTCTTTGTGACTTCATTTGTGGTTTTCTTGGCAAAGATACTGGAATGGCTTGCCATTTCCTTCTCCAGATGGTGTTACACATGAGGAAACTGAGGCAAACAAGGTTAAATGACTTGTTCAGGGTCACATAGTGTCTGAGGTCATATTTGAACTCAGATCTTCCTGATTCTTTATCTGACATTCTATTTATTGCACCACTTAGTACCTCCATGTAACCTCTACCATTCAGTCTGCTGATCTACTTCTCTTTCTTTAAGGCAGAGTTACTTAATTTGGGGTCCACAGACTCCTTCTGCACCAAAGGGATCCTTGAATAAATTGAATTGATTTCAGAGGATCTATGAATTCAGATGGGAAAAAATTGCATCTTTATTTTCACTGACCTCTAACTGAAATGGAGGATTTCCTTCTCTTATTTAAAAACATGATTCTAGAAAGGGGTTCATAGCCTTTACCAGATTGTTAAAGGGATCCATGCTGCAAGAAAGGCCAAGTGCCACTTCTTTAAGGCATCTTCCTCCAGGGAGCCTTCCCAGATCTCTCCTCTAATTAGAAGTGACTTTTCTTTCTTGAATCTACTATACCACTTTATCTGGAATTCTCCTATTGACTTAATGAATTGCCAGAATGTCCCAAGATTTAGCATTAGAAGGGACTTTGGTGATCATACATTGTAAGCCCTGCATTTTTTAGATGAACAGAGCAAGACCTAGAGAGCAACCCAATGACCATTTGTTGGATATGTTATAGAGGGAATTCTTCAAGTCATAGGTCTAGGGGAAATAGCATTAAAACTCAAATAGAAATGGGGACTTTAAACCACACATAAAGATCCCTGAAAGTCACATATTGACTTAAATAACTACAGATTAACATTAATTATGTTCTATTTTATTTTTATTTATTTTGTTTGATATTTTTGGCATCATTTGACTAAATGATGCATATATAGGTAAAATTATTTCTTCTGTTTTGATCTATCAGTTCTTTTTTCTGGAGAATGACATATATAAGTCATTCCTCAAACAATAGTTCCATTGCTGTATATGTTTTTTTTTGGTTCTACTCATTTCCCTCTTTTTAAGAAACCCTTACCTTCCATCCTAGAACTAATACTGTGTTGTTGGTTTCAAGGCAGAAGAGCAGTAAGGAACTAGGTCTGTGTTGGTAAACCTATGGCATGCATGCCGGAGCGTACTGGAGGGGTTCCCCCTCTCCATGCATGCCTGAGGACATTTCTCTCATCACCTGCCCCTCTGCCCAGAAGCCCAAAGGGAGCTCTTCCTCCCTTTCCTGTGTTTGGGAAGGTGGGAAACTCACATGTGGTGTGAGGGTTGCAGTTTGGGCACTTGGTCTCTAAAAGGTTCACCATCACTGGACTAGGCAATGAAGGTTAAGGGTCACACATCTCATATTTGAACCCAAGACCTCCTTTCTTTAAGGCTGGCTTTCAATCCCCTGAGCCACCTAGCTGCCCCCTCATTTCACTTTTCATAATTTCATGTAGGTCTTTCCATTAAAAAAAATTAACTTGCTTTTCATTTCTAATGGCTCAGTAGTATTCCATCCCAATCATATGCCACAATTAGGTATCCCAGGATACCTAGGTAAGTCACTTAACTTTTCTCAGCCTCAGTTTCCTCCTCTGTAAAATGGTGATAATTATATCATTGATTTCATAGGGTTTTGTGAGAATAAAATAACTATGTATAAATATATTTATTATATCATATTGTATTATATTATATATTTATACACAAATATATACAGATATGTTTATATATATTTATATAGATAGATCTAGATATACATGATCTTAGTGCCATTTTATGAGAGTTTTGGAATATTTTGTCTATATAAACATATATATGCAATTTGGTGTGTGTGCGTATAGCCTGGAGGTAGGATTTGAATTCAGGACCTCATGACTCCTTTACCCCACCTTAGTTGCCTCAGAAGAAGGCTTCCAGCATCCTAGGTATATATGTGTGTTTGTTGTTGTCCGCTGTACTTAAAAAGAGGACCAAAATGATATCACGACGTCATTCGGATCAAAGTACAGTGTGTTCGACTATGGCTGATCAGAGCAATAGAAGCTCAAAGGCTGTAGCCCAGCTTGGGCACAAATAGTCCCCTGAACCCTGGAGCTGGAGAGGTTTCTAAATTTGCTCATCTCACATTGTCTTGGAGCTACTGCGGGTCTGCTTTGCTCACAGAGCACAGTACCTCCTTCCTCCTTGGATGCTGGACAGTCCTGGGCCAAATATATACACATATGTAGCATTTAAGGCAAGTTGTGAGGACAAGAATCTCAGGCGATGAGAGGAGTGTGAATGGGGCAGCTGATTGCATTCTGTCCCTGCCTGGAGTGAAGGCAGTGTTGGAATGATTCTTCTGAACCAACTGATCCAGGGAAAAAAGTAAATCAATGTTTCACTGATTCCCCCTTAGGGTCTTGGTTCAGATTCTACTTCCAGGACTCTTGCAAGAATGAACTGCTTCTCCAGGAGAGAACAGATGATGAGCATCAAAGAAGCAGAAAGATGGGAGGAGGCTTCTCTTCTCCAGTCATTGGGAGAGGATAGAAAAGGTAGGAAGAGGTATGAAGTTGGCTGGTCACCGGATTCAGCTAGAATCTCTCTCAGAGTCACCAGCTGGGCTCAGTTTCTCATGACTAGTTGCCAGGGAGCTGCTCATTGGCATTCAGGTAGTTGAGTGGGCAACAATTTGCTGTGAGAGTCCACAGAGGGCTGAGAGCTGACAATTTCCCTTCCAGAAAGAATAGAAGGCAAGTGAGGTGGGGAAATGGACAGAGTGCTTGACCAAGAGTTGGGAAGAACTAAGTCCAACTCCAGCCTCAGCCATTTACTGGTTGTGCAACCCTGAGCTAAGTCATTGAACCCCTGGTTGCCTCAGTTCCCTCATCTGTAAAATATGTATGGTATTGTATAATAACAAGATAGTTTATCTTTTAATACTATAAATATACACAATTCCTTTTAAAAAGTTAAAATAAAAGGATACTCCCTGAATAATAGAATAATAGCACCTACATTCTAGTTTGTTGTATAGATAAAAATGATATTTGTAAAGTTCTTTGCAAACCTAAAGCACTATATATACATTAATTTTTATTATTACTTGGCAAGGGAAATTTAGTAGTGATTTTATTTTTTTTAATTTTTTTTAAAAACCCTTACCTTCTGTCTTGGAGCCAATACACAGAAGAGTGGTAAGGGTAGGCAATGGGGGTCAAGTGACTTGTCCAGGGTCACACAGCTGGGAAGTGTCTGAGGCCAGACTTGAACCTAGGACCTCCTGTCTCTAGGCCTGGCTCTCAATCCACTGAGTTACCCAGCTGCCCCCAGTAGTGATTTTAAAAGAGCATGAGATACTTGTCTTCCTGCTATTGTCAAATAACTCTTATGTATGTACAAAGTCCTAGTTGCCTCCCTTCTATAAGAAAAGGCAAAAGAAACCGGGATAAACATTTTATAGAGTGCAAAAAATAATGCAAGAAATAAACAATTGAAAGAAAACAGAGCTCTCATCAATGCAATGATCTGTCATGTCTCCAGGAGAATGACACTGAAGCAATCCTCTCTCCTCTCAAGAGAGATGTGGTGGGCTACAGGTGTGCAGTGAGGCATGCCTTGTCAGATGTGGCCATTTAGTTAATTTGTTTTGCTTAACTGTACTTTGTTAGAAGGATGAATTCTACTGGGGTAAGAGCATTCTTGAGAAGTGAGAGTGATATAAAAAAGAATATCAATAAAAACTTTTTTTTGAAAGAGAAGATGAAAAGGCTAGAGGAGAGCTTCTCTGCCCTCAAGGTTACTGGGGATCTTATTTTTGTTTCATCATGTCCTGCTCTTTGTGACCACAGCTATCCATAGGGTTTTCTTGGGAAGTATTTTGGAGTATTTTATCATTTCTTTCTCCAGTGGATCTAGAGGATTAGAGATCACCAAGTCATAAAACTAAGAGTTGGAAGGGACCCCAGAGATAAGAGAGTCCTACTCGATTTCATAGGTTAAGGATCCTCTGAGGTCTGGAGAGGTTAAAGGACTTGATCAAGATGATAAGGGGGGAATGCTAGCAAAGTCAGGATTCTAATCCAGTTCCAATAACTTTCAAACCAAGGACTCTCTCTATTGAACTGCTTGTGGTCCTAAAGCAAGAAGCATGTGGAGGCAAAAAGACAAAAGAAAAGGAAATTGAAGAGATAGAAGGAAAATCTGAACCACGTCAGGAGGTTGGAAAGTGGGAAAATATGACAAGTTAAATAAGGCATGAGACTCTTCCTGTACGATGGGGAACTGGATGATTTGAGGAGGAAGCAACTTCTTGCCCCGGAACACTATTCCACCTCTGAAACCTCTTCCTCCAAGAGGTCCGTTCCTCCTAAAACCTTCATTTGAAGAAAAAGCTAGGCCAGCCCTGTTCACTCCCCCATTTCTCTTCAGGTCCCATTCCTGGTTCTGGCTCTCTCCAGACTTCTTCCTCCAGCCCTAGGAGTACATCTTTCCCTCCCCCAATCTTCGGCTCTCTTTTAAGTGTTTTCCTGAGGGCAGGGATTGTTTATTTTTGCTTGTGTTTCCATCTTTAGTACTTAGCAGAGGGCTTGACACCTAGTAAATACTTAATAAGTGCTTGTTGATTGACTCCAAAAGAATGATAATATAGCTTCAAAGGTTAGTTCAAGAGAGATCATTCATCCATTAAGGAGCAGTGAAAGAAGACTTCCTGATAACTCAGCTATCAGTCCATGATATTAATCAATCAACAAGAATTTGTAAGGGAAGGAGGATTTATTTCCTGTCTCATAGTTAATGTAGTCTTAGAAGGCAAGTATGACTGAGGTAATGAGGTGTTAAAATGTTAAGAAGGTATTAACATCTAGTCATCCCTTTATGAAATGTGAGCACTATTCTATAATGGAATTAAAGGGAACAATTCCATTGGACGTGGCTTTGCAAGGCTTTAAATAAATAAGGCAGTGAGATGGCTTAATGTTTTGATTCCCAAAGTGGGTGCCACTGCCCCCTGGTGGGTGCTGCAGCAATCCAGAGGGGCAGTGATGGCCACAAGTGCATTTATCTTTCCTATTAATTGCTATTAAATTTTAAAAAAAAATTAATTTCCAGGGGTGCTAAGTAATATTTTTTCTGGAAAGGGGGCAGTAGGCCAAAAAATCCACTGGCTTAGTGGATAGAGCCCAGGGCTTAGAGTCAGGAAGATTTGAGTTCTAATCTGCCCTCAGACACACAGGAGCTTTGTGACCCTGGGCAAATCATTTAACCCTTGTTTTCTTAATCCACTAGAGAAGGAAATGGCAAGCCATTCCAGTATCTTTGCTAAGAAGACTCCATATGGGAGTCATGAAGAGTTGGGCATGACTCAACAACAACGAATAAACAAATCTGGGATTCATTCAAAAGTTTTAGAAGAATACATGCCAGGAAGCACCTTGGAGGAGACCACTGTGGGTGGCTGGGAGGAAGAGGAGATTTCTCCACCACCCTACTACTGGTCATATAGCTTGAAGGGAGGCTACTCAATCTGTAGGAGACATTGCTTCAAAGTGCAAGATTATACCCTCCAGATAGACATAGATTCAGAGAATTAGTAACTTGAAGGAGAAAACAACTTCCACGAGCAGGATCTCTAGTGGCCCAGAAAGACTGGATGTAGAGTTTTTCTTGACAATAAAGAAAGGGTTCTGGAGTGCAGTTGGAGAGAAGATTCTAGGAGCTTGATTATGCAATTTGCCCAGCAGAGATGCTGGATCTGGGCTAGAGCTAAGAAGAGAGAAACTAGATGATCGGTCCCTGCAGCCACAGCGGTGACTTGCCTTGGCCATATGTATTTCCTATATGATTCATGAGCATCACATTCTCAGTTTTCCTCCACCTCCCCATGGACCCCTTGTGAGGAGAGAGAGAATGTGGCCAAGGTTTATAAGGAGGTGTTTTATGATTTTTGTTCTCATATCCATCTCAGTAAATGACCTTGCTAGGAGCTAATTGTGTCTATTGGCTGACTGCTAATGGGAAGCACATTGGCAGGAGTTGGTGAGCTAATGTATAGTTTTAGGAGATTTTACCTACTTTTACCTTGAACCCTAAGTGTAGTAGTTGACATCTGGGGTGGTAAATTCCAGAAAGAATGATGAATATTCACTAAATGCTTACGATGTGCCATGAAGATACAAATGAGTTATCAAGTAAATACAAGTAAGTCTTTAACTTCAAGGGCCGTTGAAATTTTTATTTAATTAATTAATTTAGAACATTTTTCCATGGTTACAGGACTCAAATTCTTTCCCTCTCTCCCAGAGCCAAGGCACAATTCCACTGGTTTTTACATACGTCACTTATAAAGACCTATTTCCATATTATTGATATTTGCACTAGGGTTATTGTTTAGAGTCTACATCCCCAATCATATTACCATCGACTCCTGTGATCAAACAGTTGTTTTTCTTCTGTGTTTCTACTCCCACAGTTCTTTTTCTGGATGTGGATAGTGTTCTTTCCCATAAGTCCCTCAGAATTGTCCTGGGTCATTGCATTGCTGCTAGTAGAGAAGTCCATTGCAATCGATTTTACCACAGTATATCAGTCTCTGTTTACAATGTTCTCCTGATTCTGCTCCTTTCACTCTGCATCAATTTCTGGAGGTCTTTCCAGTTCACATGGAATTCCTCCAGTTCATTATTCCTTTGAGCACAATAGTATTCCATCACCAACAGATACCAAAATTTGTTCAGCCATTCCCCAATCGAAGGAAATCCCGAGGGAGGGGGGTTGGTGGCTGCTTTTTGATATTTCTCCAGGTTTTCTCTCTCTTGACTTTAATCAAATGTTCTAACCCCACTTTCCATTCTGATCCCTAGATATAGTCACACAAGTACAGGTATCCCTTTCACATCATGACTTTCCCCATCAAGGTTGGCATAAAAAAATAAATGGTGGGGGCAGTAGTTTGCTCAGTGCATTGATTGCCAGGAAGACCAGGGTTCAAATCTGACCTCATATTGTTATGTGGAGATGGAAAGCATGGAATCCCTGCAAAGATACAGGGACAGCCTCACCCACAATTCCAGGGGACCCCCCTAGAGAACTTTGGGTGAGGGGGCAGTTGAGAAGAATTGGCAGTTACTTTGCGGAGGTTGAAGTGAGCAGACACCCTGCTTACTACTCCACACTTGGGGGTTCACTTGAGAGGCCATTGTGGCATAGCCAGTGTGGTTTCTACATAAGGATTAGCCTGTTTAATAGGGTTAATTTATATCAACTTCAATACAACAAATATTTAGTGATTAGAGAGTAAAGATATTCATTAATAGCAAGAGAGTCAGTTTTAGTTAACTGCCTTTATCCCAGCCAGCCTAGGATTTTACTATGGAACCTAGTGGAGAAGAGATATATGGCCAATATGATCAATAGAGCAATTATTACCTTGCAACAACTGCTTTCTCTAAGGCTGCTTCCTCGGTTCATAAGGTATGAGGTCTAGCTCCTTGGGACAGGTATTCTTCCATTTTTGACAAGCTTGGGGACCTACTAAACTTGGCACAGTCATGGTCACAATATACTTCTAGTTGGTGACCCTGGGCAAGTCACTTTACCCTCATAGCCTATCCCTTACTGCTCTTCTGCCTTGGAACCAATACACAATATTGATCCTACAACAGAAGATAAGGGTTAAAAAAAATTAAATGGGAATTTGGGGGGAGTTTCGTGGAAGCCATAGATGACATGTGAAGGCTAGTGGGTAACATAGAAAAAGTTTAGAAACTCAGAAATGCATAACATATATGTATAATATTGATAATATCAACCTATTTTGTCTTTTAATACTATAAATAAAAATAATTTCTTTACTAAAGTTAAAATAAGTAAGAAGTTAGTTTGTGAAAAGAATGTGAAAGCCGGCAGACAACACACAAAGACTACAGATGTAGCAATATTTTAATGTTGACCTATTGTTAGCCTGTGACCAAATACTTAACCCAGCTTTTACAATTAGGTACTGTAGACTCTACATAAAAGAAAAAGAAAAAATTCAGACTTCTCTGGTATGAAGGGAGGAAGGGAGAACAAAACATTTAACTTGGATTTTCCAAATTTTTGGGTGGGCATGCTATGTCCTTAACCCCCATAATGTGGAAGAGATACCTGTGTGCCATTTTCATATACAATGGTATTCTGCCTCCTGTTTTATCTGTTACTATTTTTTGTGGATAAAGTATATCTTTTCAGACCCATAATTCATCTGTGAGTCTTATTCTACCAAATCCCAATGATGCCCATGAGGTCGATTTTTCTTCCTTATGTTATTTATTCTGCTTATTATTAATGTGCTATGCACTTGTATATGGACATCTGAGACCATGGGTTTTATTTTTGACTTCTTTCTCGGATTTCAACTCCTATTAATTAATGGGAATCTATTCCTTTTATGTTACAGCTGCCATTTTCTATGATTTCTAGCATGGTAGATAGATAGATAGAAACAATTCTCTCTCCACTATTCTTTTTTACTTTAAAGCTTTCTTAATCAGATTTGTAAAACACTAGGTAAGTATGTATGTATTTTTTATCAGCTCTCATTATATGCATGCCATCCTTAGAAAAAATATACACTATTACTGTATCTTAAGTTGTATTGCAAATGCTCAAATCTTGTTTTCTGATACTCTATTTTTCTTCAGCTGTTGATTTTCTAAATCTGCCTTTCTTTTCCAAATCTCTTCCCATGAATCAGCAGCAGTGAGGAAAACGCCATCCAGGCTTCCAAAAGTCTTTCATGTCTTGCCCCAGATTTCAAAATCCCTAGCAACACTTTCCTAGATTTTTTTCCAGCACTATCATTGTCCTCACGTGAATCATGAATAGGGAGTAATGGTCATCAGCTTTGAAAAGCTCCATGTTTATCCTTACGAATAAGATGGAGCAGTGTGAGCCAGATGATAATAATGTTATTTAGAAATAGTTGGATGACCGAGCCCCAAGAATAGTTATTAATGGGTCTTTGTCTACTTGGAGGGAGTTAGCTGGTGAAATGTCTCAGAGATCTGTCCTTAGCTCTGTGCTATTCAAGTTAAAAAATGTTTTTTGATACCTTGGATTAGGACATAGATGGAATGTTTACCAAATTGAACCCAAGAATAATAGCTAATGTTCTGTATGAGAGAGACAGAATCTCAAAGAGTCTCCACAGGATAGAACAACCAACCAACTTTAATTGAATTAAACCAGATTTTATATTGATAAAACCAGATTTGTACATTTGGGTTCCAAAGAACAATTCCATAGGATGGAAGCATGCCAACTCAACTTATGTGAATAAGATCTGGGAATTCTAGTGGATCCCAACATTGTGACATGGTAGCCCCAAGGCTAATAAGATATTAGGGCTGTTTGGAAAGGCATAGAATTTAGAATGAAGGAATTAAGAGTTCCTTTGTATTCTCTCTTGGTCAGACTACAGTTTGCTCAATTGTGTTCAGATTGGATTTGAAGAGAGTAGGTGACCCAGTGGACAGAGTACCAAACATGGATACCGATGATACATGGATTCTGATACTTACTATGTAACCTTGGTTAAGTCACTGAACGTTTTTTGGCCTCAGTTTCCTCATCCTTTAAATGGGGATAATAATAGTACTTGTCTCTCGGGTTTGTTATGAGGATTGAATGAGATAAATATTTAGGAAGTGCTTAGTACAGTGCCTGACACACAGTAGGCACGATTTAAATGTTATCTGTTATCATTCTCACCATGACCATCACGATCATTGCCACCACATTTTAGTAGGGACACTGAAGAAGAGCATGACCACAATGGTCATGTAGATTGGGGGCCATGTAACAAAAGGAACCAGGAAAGGAACTGAGGGGTGTCTAGAGAAGACACAGATAGGAGGATGACATTTGTCTTAAGGTATATGGGTCGACATGTTGGGCAGGGAAGATGACTTTTTTTCTAGCCCCAGAAGTCAGCTGTGGTTCGTAGTTCTAGGAAGGTATATTTTCTATTAAGGTAAGACAAAACTTTTTTGTTTTAATTACAAAAATTAATTTAATAAATGAAATTTTAATTTATTTAAGAAATTTAAGAAATTAAATCTTTAAGAAATTAAATTAAATTAATTAAAAAATTTAAAGTGGCATGGGCTGCTTCAGGAAGTACTGTGAGATTTTCAAACAAAGGCTAGATGGGTGAGCCAATTGTAGAGATACTATTTTAAGTATAGGTAAACTAGGTGGCTGTTGAGGTCTCTCCTCCCTCTTACCTTCCTTTTTTTTTTTTTTAAACTCTTACCTTAGAATTAATACTCTGTACTGTTTCTAAGGCAGAAGAGTGGTAAGGGCTAGTCAATAGGGGTTAGGTGACTTGCCCAGGGTCACACAGCTGGGAAGTGTCTGAGGTTAGATTTGAACCCCGAACCTTCTCTCTCTCTAGACATGACTCTCAAGCCACTGAGCCTCCTTCCATGTTTCTTAATACTGTAAATGTCTTTGGACCTTTAAGTTTGATTCTGTTAGATCTAAAGAAAGGACCCTCATTTTAATAACAGGTAGCATTTATATAGAGCTTTACAGTTTATAAAATACTTTATAAATATAAATTAACCATCAATTTTTATATAGTATACATTAATTATAAATTTTTATATATTATAAATATTTATTAACATCATTTGACCCTCACCACAACCCTGGGAGGTAGATACTATTATTAGCTCTATTTTATGGATGGGGAAACTGAGACGGACAAAGGTTAGGTGCTTTGCTAGTAAGCTTCTGAAGTCAGATTTGAATTTAGGTCTTTCTGCCTCCAGGTTCAATGTCTTAATCAATGTCATCTGGCTGCCTAGCCTGGGGTGGGATTTTTCAGGTTTACTTAGGACTGGATCCTACCTCTAAGGAAATTTTAGAGGTAGGATCCAGTCCTGAGTTGAACCTGGAGGCAGAAAGACCTAAATTCAAATCTGACTTCAGAAGCTTACTAGCAAAGCTAAGATTCAACATGGGGTCTAGGACACAGTGTCTTTGGGCAAACGAAATCTTGCCATTGATTTCCATGGGGGAAATGACAAGCTGTGGGTAGGATGTGTTTATATACTTTATCTTTGCTGATTAGTATCTTAACACAGAGAGAGCAAAAACAGGGAGGAGGAAGCGAAGAGCAATACACAAAATGAATTTTTAGTCCCTGCATAATAAAAGGCTAATGATTTTGGGCTCTCTTGGCACCTAGAGTCAGAAAGATTCATTTTCCCGATTTCAAATCTGGCCTCAGACACTTACTAGCTTTGTGACCCTGGACAAGTCACTTAACCTTGTTTGCCTTAGTTTCCTCATCTATCAAATGAGCTGGAGAAGGAAATGACAAGCTACTCCAGTATCTTTGCCAAGAAAATCCCAAATGGGCTCAGAAAGAGTGGGACATATCACAAATCATGGAACCTCTGTCTATCTCAGTTTCCTCATAAGTAACTGTACCTACATTGCAGGGTTGTGGTGAGGATAAAACGAGACAAACTAAAACAACTGGACAACAACCATTCCTTAAGATAGCTAAAGGGAGAAAAAATAGATAACTTAACATTTCTAAGGCTTTTTAGGATTTCCAAAGCATTTTACAAAAACTCTGAGACAGGGAGTACAAGTATATTTATTCTCATTTTACACATGAGCAAACTGATGCCACCCAATTAGTCAGTGTCTGAAATAGGAATTGAATTCTGATCTTAAATCTATCATTCTTGCAAAGCTGCCTTTAAAATTCTGCTGGATTCAAATCTGACCTCAGACACTTCCTAGCTGTGTGACCTGTAAGAATAAACAGAGCCAGTACCCAAATGTGATGATAGAAGGGAGAGAGAGAGAGAGTCTATGAGGGTGAGACTCTCTTCTAGCTCTCCCCTCCCACTGATTATGCACTGCCAAGACTTTGAGGGGGTGTCACTCCTAAACTGGGTGACCTGGATGGTCCTGCTGCCCCAGAGGAGTTGGGGATGAGGCTTTCCTATAAGATGAGGTATTGGGTACCCCAGTCTGATTCTGAATGAGGGCAGGGTTCCCACAAGCCTCCCTCGAGGTCACTCTGGCTTCACGATGGAGGCAGACAGACTAAGCTGTGATTCCCCTCCCCCTCGTCTCTCAGGCACTCTGGAATGTTATCTGACTAATGAATGGCTTTTATTAATATCAATATAGGGATTGGGGAAAGGAGTGAAGGGCAGAGGGATTTTGGGGTGCCTTCTTCTCTATTTCTAAGGGGTCCATCACTTGGGTGGGAACCTTTGGGGTTCCCACTCCTAAGCGTCTCCCCCCTTGGCCCTTGTCCTTCTATTTCTATTTCTATCCTTTTCTATAATTGCAAGTCAAACCAGAAAGGGTCTCTCAGCAAGTTGGGTAATGGGGAAAGGAGCCCAAGAGATTGCTCCCAAAATGGAGTCCAGAAACTTAGCTAACACTATTGTTGAAGTCTTGTTGGGAGAGATACAATGGGATGCCTTTGACCAGGGAACCAGGTTTTCAGTGTCCAAAGGAAGATCCTCAGGAAGCCCTCAGGACTGGATTCGAGCTGAGATGTTCTCCTCCTCCCTCTCTCAGTCCTCTGCTGGAAGTCTTTCTCTTCTCCTTTCTCTCCTGGAGAATTACCCAGAATTCCCTCTCATCTTAACTGTCACCAACTGTCACCAACTGTCACCAACGGCCTTCTTCTGGCTCTTTTTGTCCCATCCTCCATCCTTACAGACCCTGGACAAGTCACTTAACCCCCATTGCCTAGCTCTTACTGCTCTTCTGCCTTGGAACCAATATGTAGTATTGATACTAAGATGGAAGGTAAGGGTGTAAAAAAAATTCTATTGGATTTAGGGAAAACTAAAGAAATTAATAATGGGGGTAAGCTAGATGGCACAGTGTAAAAAAATTCTATAGGATTTAGAGAAAACTAAAGAAATTAATAATGGGGAGCAGCTAGACAGCACAGTGTAAAAATATTCTATAGGATTCAGGGAAAACTACATAAATTAATAATGGGGGTAAGCTAGATGGCACAGTGTAAAAATTCTATAGGATTTAGGCAAAACTAAAGAAATTAATAATGGGTTGCAGCTAGACAGCATAGTGTAAAAATTCTATAGGATTTAGAGAAAACTAAAGAAATTAATAATGGGGGGGGGCAACTAGATGACACAATGTCAGGACCTGGGGTCAAATCTGGTCTCAGATACTTCTTAGCTGTGTGACCCTGTTCAAGTCACTTTTTTTTTTTTTTTAAAACCCTTACCTTCTGTCTTGGAGTCAATACTGTGTATTGGCTCCAAGGAAGAAGAGTGGTAAGGGTGGGCAATGGGGGTCAAGTGACTTGCCCAGGGTCACATAGCTGGGAAGTGTCTGAGGCCAGATTTGAACCTAGGACATCCCGTCTCTAGGGCTGACTCTCATTCCACTGAGCTACCCAGCTGCCCCCTGTTCAAGTCACTTTTGCCTAGCCATCGTCTTTCAGTCTTGGAATCAATACTAGGACAGAAGGTAAGGGGAAAAAAATGAAAATAAATGAATAATGGGATAAAAAAATTAAATGTCTAAGGAGAAGATGAAGGAATTGAAGTAATTTGAACTAGAAAAAAGTGGTGACATTTGCTTTTTAAGTCTCTTAGGAGCTCTTTATACACTGGTATTAGAAACAATCTTGAAAAGATGGTTATGGAGCACCATTATGACTTCATCAAGAACAGATCACGCCTGGTGGAATGTATTTATTTATTTTTTTTGACAGTTGTTAAACTGGTATTCCAGTGGTTTCCATAGATATGGTTTACCTAAATTTGAGTTGATTTTTGATGAGGAATCCCATGCTATTTTGGGAGAAAGATGGAAAGATGAGGACGAGGCAATAACACCATCAGATGGATTCTGAATTGGTAGAGAGGCCAGAAACAAAGAGGAGTTACTAACAATTTGGCAGGAAGTCTCCAAGGGAGTGCCAAAGGGGTCTGTATTTGACCCTGCACTGCTTACAATTCTGGTAATGACTTGGATAAAAGCCGAGATGGCAAGATTGTCAAATTTTCAGATGACACAAAGCTGGGAAGATTGGTTCTCACGCTGGATGACAGATCCAGCATCCATAAAGATCTTGACAGGCTAAAGCATTAGACTAAATCTAAAAAGATGAAATTCAGTAGAAGTAGATGTTGGGGCTTATGCTTTTTTTTTTTCAAACCCTTACCTTCCATCTTAGAATCAATACCACATATTGGTTCCGAAGCAGAAGAGTGGTAAGGGCTAGGCAATGGGGATTAAGTGACTTGCCCAGGGTCACACAGCTAGGAAGTGTCCAAGACCAGATTTGAACCTGGGACTGGCGCTCTCTCCAGGTCTGGCTCTCATTCTACTGAACCTCCTACCTGCAACTAGGGCTTATTCTTTTAAAAAAATCGGCTCTACATGTATATTACAGAGGAAGAATGATTAGATAGAAGTTTATCTGAAAAAATATCAGGGTGTTTTCTGGACTGCAGGTTCAATATGAGTCAGGACTGTGATGTGGCAACCAAAAAAGCTAATGCAGTTTGGGGCTGTAGAAAGTGTCATGGCTTCTAGGAATAAGGAAACAATAGCTCCCTTGTACCCTGCCCAGATTGGCCAGAATTAGAGTATCGTGTTTAGTTATGGGTGGTACAATTTAGGAAGGATGTTGATAAGCTAGAGAGTTTATAGAAAAAGGCAACAAGGGTGGCAAAAATCTCAGATCCCTTCCATATAAGGATTGGTCAAAGCGACTGGAAGTGCCTAGACTTCTGACATGAAAGTTCAAAGGAGAGATAATTACTGTGTTCAAAGTTTTGAAGGGTTCCTGTTCAATTTCTTCTAAAAGGGAGGAATCAGGGGCAGCTAGATGGCTCAGTATATTGAACACCAGGACTGAAGATAGGAGGTCTTGGGTTCAAATCTGACCTCAGACACTTACTTCCTTGTTGTGTGAGCCTGGGCAAGTCACTTAATTCCCAATGCCTAGTCCTTCTGTTCTTCTGCCTTGGAACTGCTGCCCAATATCTATTTAAAAAATAAAAAATAAAATAAAATAAAATAAAATAAAATAAAATAAAAGGGAGAAGCCAGGAACAATGGTTGGAAGTTGAAATAAAGCAAATGAAGAATCAACATCTGGAGAAAACTTTTTCAGGATTAGAGTGGTTTATCAGTGAATGAGAGACATTGGGAGGTAGTGGGTTTCTCTTCACTAGAGTATTTCAAGAAAAAGTTTGATGATGTTCTGACTCCAAGACTTTGCTCTTGTTCCTCCCCATGCCTGGAGTACACTCTCTCTTCCTCTCTGCTTCTTTGATTTCCTTCACATCCTAGTTAAAATTCCACCTCCTACAGGAAGCCCTTCCTGATCACCCTTCATTGGAATGCCTTTCCTCTGATGATCTTTTCTAATTGATTTTGTCTATATCTTGTCTGGACAGAGCAGTTGGGATGTTGTCTCCCTCCTTAGACCATAAGATCCTTGAGGGCAGAGACTAATTTGGACTTTCTTTGTATCTCCAGAGCTTAGCACAGTGCCTGGCATATAGTAGACACTTTAATAAGGGTTTATTGACTGACCCTTGACTGACATGATAGATGAACATATGACCATGTTTTGGCAATGCTGAAGTGAGGATCATTTTTTTTTGGAAAAAATTAATTTATTTAATTAATTTAGAATAATTTTCCATGGTTACATGATTCATGTCCCCCCCCCCTCCTTCCACCCCCTCCAGTAGCCAACATGCAATTCCACTGGGTTTTATATGTGTCATTGATCAAGATCTATTTCCGCATTATTGATATTTGCACTGGGGTGATTGCTTAGAGTCAATATCCCCAATCATATCCCCATCAACCCATGTGATCAAGCAGTTGTTTTTCTTCTGTGTTTTTGCTCCCACAGTTCTTTCTCTGGATGTGAATAGCGTTCTTTCTCCTAAGTCTGAGGGTCATTTTTCAGTGATTCATTGGACTATGGTCCCCAAAGTCTTCTTTAACTCCAAAATTCTGTGATTCTCTGAAATAGGGTCTTAAATCTATCTTAAAGACTATTATATTATATTGGAATTGTACAGGGTGCCATTCTGATGTTTTGTGGAAAGTTTCTTTGATAAACAGGCTGCTAGGTGGTACAAAGGATAGAGGACCAAGCCTGGAGTCAGGAAGACCCAAGTTCAATTCTGGTATCAGACACTTATTAGCTGTGCGACCCTGGGAATGTCACTTAACCTTGTTTGCCTCAGTTTCCTCAACTGTAAAATGAGCTGGAAGGGAAAATGGCAAACTGCTTCAGTATCTTTGCCAAGAAAACCCCAAACAGTGTTCTGGAGTGTTGAATATGATTGAAATGTCTGAAAACAACTTTGATAAATGATTCATTTGAATGAAAGTAATAAGGGATCAGGTTATCAAAATTTTTTACTATACAAGTATAAGTACAGTATTGGCCAGAGGTTTTCTTTTTTTCAGAAGTCAGAATTGCAGAAAAAGAGCTTATTTAAGAATAAGAGCTTGAAAATAGTCACAAAGAAGTATGACCTTGAACAAATCCTTCAACTGCATGGACCTCAGTTTCCTTATCTATAAAACAAGGAGGTTGAACTAGATGGCCTGTAGAGTTCCTTTTCATCAGGCAGGGAGTTAGCAAACATTTATTAAGCACCTGCTGTATACTGGGATCTCTGCTAAGTACTGAGTACACGGAGAAAGGCAAAAGGCAGTCCTCATGAGGTACTCACTGTTTAATAGGAGAAAACAAGCTGCCATAATGGAAAAGGATCTGGGAAGGACCTTTAGAAACTAGTTAGTCCAACTTCTGCTTTTGATTTCCAGCTCGTGGGTGGTAAAAGTGCAACCTTTCCATTTTTAGTGTTCCTGAAACTGGGGTCAAACGATTAATTAAAAAAAAAATCTAACTTCCCGTTTTAAAAAAATGAAGACTGTGGGAGCCCTGAGAGGTTAAGAGATTTGCCCATGGAGGCAGGATTTGAATGCAGACGCTCTGATTCCAAAGTCAGCTTTCTTCTGATAGCTAGAATTTTTTGACTTTGTATTTGTATTTCTCAAACATCTTATTTAATTCTTATACTAGTCCCCATAAGGTAGGTGGAGGTAAGTATGACTATCCTTATTTTATAGTTAAGAAAAATGAATTTTTTAAAAACCCATTACCTTCTATTCTAGAATAGATACTAAGCATTGATTCCATGGCAGAAGAACTGTAAGGGCTAAGCAATGGGAATTAAGTGACTTGCCCAGGTTCACACAGCTAAGAAGTGTCTGAGGCCAGATTTGAACCCAGGACCACCTGTCTCCAGATCTGGCTTTCTATCCACTGAACCACCTAGTTGCCCCTGAAAAAACTGAAGAGTTTCAGTGATTTGCCCAAGATCAGACCCATTGTTACTGGTAAGGACAAAGATATATGTAGCCCAAGTCTTTGTATTGTCAGTCATTGTGCTATGATGTCTCTGCTGAAAGATGAATATAGAAGAAAGAGCTGCTGGAAAGTCATTAGAGGAAGTCTAGATTTACTTGACAGAGGACATATCCATCCCTGAGCCATTAGGGAAGGAAAGATGGAAATAAGCCCTTATTAGGAGCCTTCTATGTGTTATGTATTATGCGTTTTGCAAACATTATCCCATTTGATCCTTAAAAAAACCCTGAGAGGTAGATGCTATTATTATTCCCATTTTATAGTTGAAGAAATGAAGACTGACAAAAGTTAAGTGAATTGTCCAGGGTCACATAGCTAAGAAGTAGTGTTTGAGGTCAGATTTGAGCTTGGGTCCTTAGTGCTCTATTCACTATGTCACAATTACTGAAAATGGAGTATTAGATAATCAACAAACATTATTAGTCATTTACTATAAATCAGGCACAATTCTAAACTCTAGGGATTTTGAGAAAGACAAAAACCTTTTCCTTGACTTCAATGATGTCTCCTTTTAATGGGGGATACAACTTGCAAAGAACTATAAATATACAAGATATATAGTGTAAAAGGAAGATAATCTGCAAAGGGAAGGCATAAACGATTGGGATATTGAAAAGAAGCCTCCTATAAAAATGAGGGATTGGAGGTGAATTATAAAGAAAGCCAGGGAATCCAGGAGGCAAAGGTGAGCAGAGTAGGGAAAGCATTCTAGAAATGAGCATCAATTAGTAAAAAGGCATCGATTCAAGAGATGGAGTGTATCATGTATGAAGAACAACAAGGCTAACGTGGCTGATTTGCAGAGTACGTATAGAGAGAGTAAAATAAAAGAAGACTGGAAAGTTAGGAAGGGTCTAGGTTGTGAAGAGATTGAGAAACCAAGCAGAGGATTTTCTAGTTGATTCTGTAGGTAATAGGGAGACACTGGGGATAATTGAATGGATGGAGTGGTGATAGAGTAAGATCTGTACTTAAAGAAGATCCTTTTGACAGCTGGGTGAAAGATGGATTAAAAATGGGGAGGGACTTGCGACCTGGAGACCAACCAGCGAGGATGTGGGGACCCAAATCAGAGTGAGTCGAGCCAGAGTCATACAAGAGGGAGTGATGGAATTCATGTAGAAATGACAAGACTTGGCAACAGACAATGTATCTGACGAATGTGAATAAGGAATCAAGGATGATATTGAGATTGTGGACCTGGATGACTGGAGAGAATTTTGGAATAGAGGAAGATTTTGATGAAGGAAGATGAATAAGTTCTATTTTGTATCTATTGAGTTTGAGATGTCCATTTCTAATGTACTAAAGACAATTGTTTAATTGAGCAGAGCCCAGGAGAGAGGGCTGGAGGTATAGATGTGGGAACCTTTATTGAGAAGATAATTAGATTCATGGGAGCTGATGAGACAGAATCTTGGGGGCATTAGCATCTAGTGTAGGACCTGGGTATGATAAACCCCAACCTAGAGCCTTTAAGGGGCAAGAAGATGAGATGGGGTTAAGTAGTAGCACACTGTGGCTATTAATTGATTTCTATCATGGATTTCCTTTGCTATTTCTGAAGTAATACAGTAAAGCACATTACTGGTAGCCAAGGAGTCCTTTGATTCTAAGGACAGGGAAAGATCTCTTATTTCAGTGCCTCAGAACTTGAACTGCTTGTGACCTTTTGAAGATGGAGTGAAGAGTTAGATCTTATAAGCCAATCAAAAATGCCCCTTATAAGTGCACTCTAACATGGAACTCGATTATAAAATGGAGTTTGGTAAAAGGTTAATTTGTCTTGGAGACTCTTTGCACAACTGTCCTTCTCTTGCCTTCAATTTCCTTATTATATAGATGAAATATATGTAATATTATATGAACATATTATATCACATATAAATAAGTTATAATTTGTCATATAAATATAAGTGAAAATATACCTATTCTAAATATAAATTCTAATTTATTCATATATATATATATATATAAAACAAACAGGTAATATATAATGAAAAAGCTGGACTGCATTCTCTCTAAGGTTTCCTCCAGCTCTAAAATCTTAAAATTCTATGTGACCCAGGTCAGGAGATATTAACCATTTTTGTGTGTCAGAGACCCCTTTGGCATTCTCATAAAACTTATTAATTCCTTCTCAGAATAATGCTTTTAAATGCATAAAATAAAATACATAGAGTTACAAAGGAAAACAACTAAAATTGCTAAAATAAAGTTTATTAAATACAGTTATGAAATTATGAAATATAGTTATAAAATACAGTTATAAATATAAATACAGTTATAAAAATATGATTCTAGTCTAAGAACCCTTGCCCTGGGGAGTCTGATGGCATTGTCCCTGGGAGCAGAATGAGAACATACATCTCCAGTGTAATCCTCCAACTTGCAACCCTCCAGATTTTATATTACATTAAGACCACTTCTTTAAAGGCTTAAAATGCATCTTGTTTCATTTTATAGCTACAGATCAGAATGTGGAGATTAATATCTCCAGAGTAAATAAAGAAGAGAAAGGTCGAAAGCTTCATCAGAATCCAGGTCAACATCCACAACTATCTGGTGGTCGCCATCCTCAGCAACCAAGTCGTCCCCGTCCCCAGGCAACTGGTCATCGTCTCCAGGTACCTGGTCACCGTCCCCCTGTTCCTTGTCATCATCCGCAACAGCAACATCAGCAGCTAAGAAGGCCTTCTCCGAAAGTCCAGCACCAAACTGGCCCTCCTTTGCCTAGACCTAGAAATCAGCCAAAGCCTCCTCATTAAGAAAAGGGGAAATGACTATTTCTCCTGGGGAAGTTTCCTCTTTGGCCCATCTGTGAATATATGTAAAAAGATCATTCCAAATAAACTATACTGCAGAGTTTTCCCTCTTCATGGCACAAATTCCTATAAGTGTTTTCTACTGTTGGGCTAATATTTTCCCCAAGTATCACTGACTATGGACAGTGACCGAGTACACATCTACTCTTTTGTAAGGGAGAATGAAATAACATCAAACTATGGGAATCAAAGTGGCCCAGGGAATTGTGGTCTCATGATAGGGCTCCTTCAGTGTCAAGGGAGGGAAAAGCTGCTAAGTTGTGACCATTAAGAGGATGGATCATAGGGACCATCGAGCGGGAGCTAGAAGGGACCTCAGAGGTTCAAGCAATTCTTGCCTTTGACAAGAGAATTCCTTTGGTGCTTTCTTGTTCAGTCCAATGATCCAACAAATAAGATGCTTTGCTAGGTACTAGACTTAGAAAAATCAACTGAAAAATGTTCTTTGTCCTTAAGGAACTTAGATCCTCCTTGGTTGCTACCACTCACAAATGAGATAAATTAAGTACATTGTCATTTGAGGAAGAGAACATCAACAACTAAGGCAGGAGTTCTTTGCCTTTCCTGTGGCATGGACTCTTTAGTAATCTCTTTTGGAAGCTTATGAATCCTATCTCAGTATGATGCTTTTAAATTTATAAGAAAAATTGAAATACAAGGAGACCAATGATATCAAAATGGTGATTAACATATTAAGAAAAAACAAGTTCAAAGACCACAAGTTACAAACTCTTAAACTAAGGGCATCAAAAAATACTTCCCCTAAAACAGGGGTCGGCAACCTTTTTGGCCGTGAGAGCCATAAACGCCACATTTTTTAAAATGTAATTTTGTGAGAGCCATACAGTGCTCACAATGTGCGCTCCTGTAACAGCACCTGAAAAAAATTGGACTTTATGGCTCCTGTAGAAAGAGCCATGAGTTGCCGACCCCTGCCCTAAAAGATTGTATAGGAGTCGAGTCTTGAAAGAAACTAGGGAATAATGGATATTGTTTAAAAAAAAACAGCTTTGCTGGGCCATTCAGATGTTGTGAATATGTGTGACTAAATTAAATTGGTCTCCTCTTGAGGTATTTGTGTTTATCTACTCTTTTGTAAGAGGGAGAGAAATAATTGCTGTGATAATGTCTACTTCTTGTCTGCAATCAGTATTAAATTTAGAATAAAACTGAGATAGACCAGGTTTATATTAACAGGAGAAGAATCAAACTGGGATCCTAAAGGCTAGTCAGCACAAGTCTATAATATCACCCCTCATTCACACACATCAAAGACTGTGGAGAATATCTAATTCAACCCCCTCATTTTACTGATGAGGAAACCAAGGCCCATACAGATGAAGCCACTTGCTCAAATATAGGTAGAAAGGAGCAGAAATGAAAAGGATCAAAGATCTGGTTCTATAAGGGATCTTGAAGGCCATTTGGTCCCACTGCCTTATTTACAGGTGAGGAAACCAAGATTCAGATAAGTGGACTTGTCTAGGGTCATACAGGTAGTAGCCAGTACATCTGGGAATTGGTCCTCGGGGTACCGATTCCAAAAGCAATGGTTGTACCATATTGTTTCTTGTGAACCAGTCTAAGTTTGCTCTGGACCAGAGGGCAGTAACAAGAAGCCAATAAGATGGCTTGCACAATAGCAGGGATGAGAAGGAATTTGGCTCCATCAAATAATCTTCATGGGTCATTATCAAAAGGTCACCCCAAAGGCATGCAGAGAGCTTGGGGCTGGTCTATGCCCTCTACATGCTTCTACCTACTCCCATATGGGACTTGATATTGAAATACCCTGGATCAGAGAGGAGAGAAAAAAAACAACAGGAAAGAACAAGAATTGTCAGTTAAAGTTCTAAAATGGAGACAATGAGGTAGGTTCTTTGAAACAAGCAGTGTGATAATTGTGGCCCCATTTCTCCCTGAGTTTCTCAGACTTGTTCAGCCTTGCCAGGAAACGCTGAGGTGTAAACCACAAACTCTGAGAACCTAAAACTTCCTGTAAGAGCCCTGGTATGTGTTGAACAGTTTTGCCCACTTCATATAAGTTTCCAGTTTGAACATCTGGAGTCAATCATTAAAAAGTGAAAACTCCCCATTTATTCATTTGGAATGCAAAGACAGAACCAACAAGAGTAAGCCAACCATCTACTCAGCTAGAGACAAGATAGTCGTAGATCCTCTCCTTTTCTTACATTTGAGCAATGTAGAAGAATTGCCCCCCTCCCTTGAGACCAGATCAAGTATGATCTCCATCAAAAAGTCTTCTATAACCCATCAGTCTACAGCAGTCTCTCTTTCCTCCTCTGAACATCTGGATATCTGTACGCCATTAGTATAAAAGGCATATAGTCAATGCTTAATAAATGCTCATCAATTAATTGATTCGCTATCTAATATTGTTAGAATTTCTTTTTGTGTATATTTCTGGTCTAATAGGTTGAACTGTAACTCCCCAGAGTATTGAGTATCTTCTGTGTTTGTGTTTGCCCAGCTTAATAAATCTAAATATGTGTTGTAAGGATTTAAAGTGAGTAAGCATGGTTCATGAGAAGTAAAAACTGTAATACATCATATATATCAGTTTTGAAATCAGAGGATCATACTAAATACTGAAGTTACTGCCCTGTTGGAGTTTCCTTTGCAAAGGGGTCAGCCCTACCCAAGCATTTTCGATTCTCTTGGAACCTCACCCACCTCAGTAGACTAAAAGGGCTTTGAAAGGAAGGTCCATGATTCATTACCACCTCCCCTTCCCCCACTGCTTAACACAGTACAGTACTTGGTCTAAAATAAGCACTTCAGAAAAATGGGTGAACATTGTGGACGCAAACTCCAAGCTTTACCATTTCTGTGGCATTGAAAGAGACAAAAGAATCTAAAATGTATAGGACAGCCCTGGCAATGACACACCTTTCAAATAAAGTCAGCCACATTTTGAAAACTTTTCATCATTTTTTGAGACTAGTCAGTTTGACAGCAAAGGAAGAGGAAGACCAAAAAGAAGTCTAGTTTTCTATAATTATCTGCCTGCCTCCTCACCTCTTCAATTCCTACTTTAGGCTTAGACTTTTCAGCTTTAATATTAATTAATTACTATTTAATATTAAGTCACAATTTAATATTCATAAATTCAAAGTCCAACACTTGAGGTCAAAAATTCAACTTCATGAGAACAAAATGGAGAAGTCAAGGTTATTCACTCATATATGAAAAATACCTAGGAATTTTACTGGACTGAAAATCAATATGAGTTGTTGGTATGACATGACTATCAATAAAGCTAATTTGAACTTTGGCTACATAAATTCTATTTCTCCATCACATCCAGAATGAAGGAAGTAATGGTTCTCCAGTCTTTATCCCAGCCCCAACATAATAAGCAATCCACAGCATTAGGAAGGCAGGAGTTAGTCACCAAATACTGGGGGGACAAGGAATGGAGCATAATTCCTCCATAATTCAAATGTGGCAAGGATGGATTCATATGTGTGATTTCCAGAGCTTCAACTAAGGAAAACCCTCCAACACACTCAAGGGAACTCATGTAACAGATAAACTCCAAGAAGAAGAGATCTTGCTGACTTTATAAGTATAGACCGCAAATAACGACTTCCACTTATCCTAAATCCGTATTGGCAAATCTATGGCACGTGTGCCAGAAGGGGCTGCTCCCTTCTTCCTCTCCATGCACACCTGAGAACATTTCTCTCATCACCTGCCCCTCTGCCCAGCAGCCCAATGGGAGAGCTTCCTCCCTCCCTTCTCCTGGGGCATGACAGAGGACTCACAATGCAGTGTGAGGGTTGTAGTTAGGGCACTCAGTCTCTAAAAGGTTCACCATCATTGCCCTACGTCCTCTTTCTCTCAGGGGCTAGGTCTAGTTTGCCAAGGCTGGCAAGTCAGAGTGGTGTCCCCAGAGGGATGGCCACATGGCCATTATCTACTCTCAGGGTCTAGGGGTGCTGATAACTCTGGCACGTGTTTGGGGATACACTCCTAATACTTGCCACTTTAGTTCCTGAGCCCATACTCATATGCCACAATTTGTAGAAAATCAATCATGATGGCATCATTGTGTCATTCGTTAGACATGAAATATTGATCAAGTGAGAATGGAAATACCAGAGTAATCATAACATCTACTCAAAAAAAAGGCAAAATTAGAATAATTTGAACAACACATCCCAAATGCATTTGGATGCACAGGTTTACTATTTTATACTTTTTCAAATGATGATCTGGTGTAGAAAAAAGTGAATATTTCTTTTTCACATCTTACTTCCCATTGCATAAAGTCCATATAGTCCATCCATGAACCTGGTTCACACTTTCCTACTAATGCACACAATATCAGAGAGGATACCCAAAGTAACTGCTCTCATCTGGTGATGTTCAAGGGGGTAGTTCTTGGTCAGCCTCTCTTGTCAGATGGCTGATATGCCTTCTCATTCTTCTATTCTCTAGTTTCTCATTTTCAATCTTAATTCTAGTCATCTTTGGCTTCTGATGCCTCAAATCAGGGCCTATTCATGAGCCATGATCCATTGCTAACTTGGGTTGGAAAACACAAACATTGACAATTTTGTCAAGTATAATACAAACAGACAACAAACATTTTGTCACAGGCCCCCAGACAGTTCTGTGATTTGTATTTTCTCAGTTTTATCCTTCAAAACTTTTTAAAACAGTCAAATATAAATAAACTTGGACAACAATGGCTGATAACCATCTCCATATTAAGTCCAGGCTTTTGACTCTGAGAGAGATTGTTTTCTCTTAGCCCTCTCAGAATACTTGATGTCTTCTTACAAACTTGAGGGGCTGTATTTCTTCTAAATTTGATTTCATAAGTGTTTTACAAGTAATTTTTTTCTCTCTCTTTCAGCAACCAAAATGTCTACCAAATAGAAGCAGTGTTTTTTCCAGTTCATTTGCAGTATCAACCAAAATCTTTTGTTTAAGATAATTAGAAAGTATACATATTATATATATTAAAATATATATGCATACTAGTATATATTATTTTAAAATCTTTCTTTCTATGTACTTTATAACAGAATATTTTAAATACACATAATAGCCTGCATGTAATATATCTGCTGTACTATTTGGACCAATTTCTCATTTATTCATCTTTAAAATAAATTTCTGATTACAAAAAGATTTCTGATTACCAAAGAAGGTAAAGTCTGAAGACAGAGATGTATTCTCTGCAATGCAGTTTATTGAACAGTTAGAAAGCAAAATATTAAATGGAGACAATATCTGTTTTATCAAACATTTTGAGTTCTATGTAAACATTATAATTGAATGTCAAAAGTGATTCTCTTCTTCTCTCCCAACCTGTGCCATTCCCTCCTTCCAATTTAGTTTTATATTTTTTGTTTGGGTTTGAATGAAGTCTTTATTTAAGACAAAAGAAAAATGAGAGGGAGGGGGAGAGGATCATAAATGTATATAACATTAAATAATGTAACTGAGTTGTAGATCCCAAATACATTTGGATGTACAGATTAACTATGGCATGCTTTTTCTGGTGATCATCTGGTGTAGAAATATGTGAATTTCAGTAGCTTTTTACATACTGCTTACCCTTGCATAAATCATTAGGGTTTCTTTACAGTACAAGTGTGTGGGATACTTATTTCTCTGAAGATGGTTGTTTTCTTCTCTTTATTTCTGAGGTTTCACTGAAGCCAAATTTGTAAGTTAAAGCATTTAATTTTGTTAATCCTGTCTGGTCACATACGATATGTAAAGCATTACTGCTTTGGAGTGTTCAGAAAATTTTAATTTTCTGACCAAAAAAAAAGGTGTAAGTAATGTTGCAAAAGTAACATTGGTCATTGTTGTCATCATCATAGGAGAACCCTGGAGACCATGGGTGAGATGAAGATGTCTGTGGTCATCAGACCCAGAATCATCTCCAAGAAGGGGTGATGCACCTCTTGAGGAGTTGGGAAGATCAGGGGAGCTAAAGTCCACTTTTCCTTTAGGGAAGGGGAAGAGGCAGCTGGTTTTGTTTGTGTCCTCATCGTCCCCATTGTTTTCATCTTCCTTGACTTTCTCATGGCTAAGCATGAAATAATTGCCATGAGAAGAAGCTCTTCTACTGTCAAGGAATGGAGAGAAGGACACAGGGAGAAGAATAAGAGAAATATTCTTCCATCTCCCTCTTTTCTTCTTCTTCACCATCCTGACCCTAACTTTCCATCCCTTCCACTGGTCCCCTTTGCCTCCATGTCCTGTCTCCTCCTGAATAACTGAATGACACTTGCTTTCACATACTAAACTTTTTGGAGACATCCAATGGCAGTCTTTTCACCAATATTAAATCCTCTTGCATAGCACACATGACAGCAGAACACAGAGCCATAACTAGAAAAGGGCTAGCAGAACTTTACCCTAGACTACCAACAATGATATTGCTTATTCCCCAGGAGGCACCATCCCAACAATCATCCTAACTCCAAAGCGTCTACCATCTTGTTCTTTGCCTTGAGACCTCTCTTTAGGGGTATTGAGACTTCTTTTATACCAGGTTCCCATTACCATCTAATTACATTACAAAGTGTATATAATTATAAAATATTATAAAATATCATTATATTATATAATTATATAATATGGCATAATATAATTATCATATTAGATAATGATGTGTTATTGTTATGTTGGTTTTAACAGTGATATTTGTGGGAAGCTGTAAAATGCCAGTGGTCTGTATCAATCAGGACTTAGTTGTCCCTTAGTAGATGGGGAGCACACACACAGGCTCTCAGCAGGCTTGAGTGAAAAGGGAGGGGCACAATCTCGGGAGCTCTCCCTTACCTCCCCCTCCCACCAAACAGTTAGAAATCAGTTACAGATGGAGGTTGCTCTATTGTCTTCAGATCTCAGTCAGGAAATAGGTAAGGCTGGTCTCAAAGAGATATTAACTTTATCTAGACTATTTCCCCACAGGTTTGAGTAAGGAGAAAATAGCAAAAACTTGATGTCTTGAGGCTTTCAGGGACAGATGAAGGGTCAGGCTTTGGGCCACATGGCTGGAGAAGCTCAGTTTGAGGAGGTGAGTATATCCCTAAGTAATAGCCAGGCACAGCTCTCAAAAGATGAAGGGTTTAATGACATGTGGGGAAGGGAAGGAAGGGAGATTTGACAAGGATAAAATAAGGTCAGGGGAGCCCTAAAGTGTTAGGTCCAAGCAGCCCCTACCCCCAGAGGGGAGAGGTATCTTGGTTAGCTATTTAGCTCTCTAACCTAATAGATAATCTTCTCCTAAGGTCTAAATAACTCATTTGAGGTAATAGTGAGGTTGATTGAAGGGTCAATTTAGGCTAATGCAAGGTTGGCAGCTTTCAAGAGCCCCAAGATCTGGGATCAGCAAACAGAGTGACCTGCTCACTTCAACCCCCAGGAATCAACTGCCCTTAACTGCGTTAAACTGCTCCCTCACCCAGAGTTCTCGTAGGGCCCCCTAGAATCCTCAGCTGAGGCTTGACCCACTTTCCTGCAACTGGAATTCCACTCTGCAATTTCTATGACACAGTTATATCATTACAAAGTGAATATAATACTTCAGATATGGTTTGATCAGGGCAGAGTACAGAGGGACTATAATTTCTTCCATTCTGGAAATGTCTTCATTTATGCAACCAAATATCACATGATGTTTTGGGGCAACCCTGTTGTACCATTATGTTGTATTGATTTTAGTTCATTAAAATTCCCAGATCTTTTTTCTTACAAATGACTGGATAACCACATACATGGATCCTTGTGAATTTGACTTTTTGAACCCCAATATTGGACTTTACATTTATCAATATTAAATTGCACTTTATTAGATTTGGTCTTTCATTCATAGAACCACAGGATCAAAATTTAGAACTGAGAGGGTCCTTAGTCTGCCAAATCCAAGCCTTCACTTTTTAAAAAAGGCACTGGAAGGCCAGAATAGGTACATGCCTTACCCAAAGTAATGCAGGTGGTGACGGAGCTAGAGATTGATCCCTAATCCCCTGACTCCAAAACTAGACCCTTTGGAATCATATGCTCCATATTGAAAATTTTTTGAAACCGAACTCTTATCATTCAATTTGCTGGATGGATGAAGCTTATCAGCTTCAGGTCACTAGCAAATTTGATTAGTCTGCCATTTAGGATCGTATCTAAGTCATTAATACAGTGTAGGGCTAAGAACAAATTTTGGGGCACTTTAATAAAAGTCCTCTCTTTAAACTGACCTCAACCCATTAACATTAACTCTTTAACTCCAGCCATTCAGCCAGTTCTGAATCTAGCTTTATTTTCATCTACGCCACATATTTCCATCTTCATGATTATAGATTCATATAACTTCAGAGTTGAAAGAAATCTCAGTCACCATTTAGTTCAATCCAGGCCCCAAAAGAGATCTTTACTTGAACACATCTGATGTTGTCATCTTGCATTTGAGGACCTTCATTGAGGGAGAACCCACTATTTCTCTTTTTTAATCTGCTTTTTCAAAAAAATTAAATTAAATTAACTTGTTATATTAAAGTTCCCAGGTATCTCCCTCCCTTTCTCCCCTTTTCGCACCAGAGAAGGCATCACTTGATAAAGATAGATAGATAGATAGATAGATAGATAGATAGATAGATAGATAGATAGATAGATAGATAGATAGATGGATAAATTCTGTCTTGCTTGTTTCTCTTCATCAGTTGTTTCCCTGGAGGTAGACATACACAATTGTTCTTCAAACAATATTTCTGTTGCTATATATAATGTTCTTTTGGTTCTGTTCATTTCAGTTCATAATTTCATGTAGGTCTTTCCATGTTTTACCAAAATTAACCTGTTTGCCATTTCTTACAGCATAGAAGTATTCTATGATAATCATATGCCATAACTTGTTTAACCATTCCCCAATTGATGGTCGTTCCCTCAATTTCCAGTTCTTTGCCACCACAAAGAGAGCTGCTATAAATATTTTAGATATATTGCTTCTTTTCTTCTTACCCTGATTGCCCTATTACCCTAGGAAACAAACCTAATGGTGTTATTGCTGGGCCAGAGGGTGTATACAGTTTAATAGCTCTTTGGACATAATTTCAGATTGCTCTCTAAAATTGTTGGATCAATATACAGTTCCACCAAAAATGTATTAGTGTCCCCATTTTCTGTATCCCCTCCAACATTTGTCATTTTGTCTTTTTGTCATTTTAGCTAATCTGATATCTCAGAGTTATCTTGATTTGCTCTAATCTCTAATCAATAAAATATTATTATTTTTATATTATATTATATACATATTTATATATCATAAATATATTATATATATTATGCAATAAAAATAAAAAACATAGAGCATTTTTCCATATGGGTATAACATATAATATCACATGATTTCTTCATCTAAAAAAACCCCCACTGTTTCTCTAAGCCATCCCATTCTACTTATGGTTAAGTTCAGTTGTTAGGAAATCTTTCCTGATATCAATTCTAAATTAGACTTTTATAAATGTTGCCCATTTTCCCCCAGTTCTGCCTCTTGGAGACAAACAGAACAAGTCTAATTTCTCTGCCATGTGACAACTTATCAAGTACAAAGACAACTATTATGTCTCCTCTGAGTCTTTTCTTCTTGAAGCTAAACACCCTCATTTCCCTCAATCTACCCTCATATAAAATTATCTTATATTGATTTTGTGGATCTTCCTGTATTGTCTTCCCTGACAAGATATAAACTCCTTGAGGACAGCAACCATGTGATTATTGTTTTCATATTCCCATCATAGGGCCTAGGACATAGTAGGCACTTACATACTTTTTGATTGGTTGAGTGATATGGCCCATAACCACTCTGGTGGTCCACCTGTTGGCTTTCTCCATCTTGTCAGTGTCCTTTATAAAAGGTGATGGTCCAATACTCATTGCAGTATTAGAGGTGTGGTCCAGAATGCAGTGGGACTAGCTTTTTCTTATTCCTGGGAATTATGCCTTTTAATAAAAAATAATTTAATAAAAAGATAGAATAAATGAGAGATCTTCTCAAATGCTCTGTTGGAAACTAGGTATGCCATGTTTACAATATTTTTCTAATCTGGCAACTCTGAGGAAATATAGCCTGGCATATCTTGTCTTGAAGTCATGCTGGCTCTTAGCATTCATCATTTCCCTTTCTAAATATTCAAAAGCCATTCCTTTAATAAACCATTTTAGAATGTTTCCAGGAATTAAAGTCAAGCTTACTCGCTTGTTTTCAAGTGTTTAAATTCTATTTTTTAAATTGGGACAATATTTGTCTGTGCCCTATATTATGACATTTCTCTTCAGTGTCTTTCTGTGACCACTCAAAAATCACACGTGCAGTTAGGTGGTTCAGTGGATTGAAAGTGAAGAAGTCCCGGGTTCAAATCTGGATTCAGACTCTTCCTAGTTGTGTGACCCTGGGCAAATCACTTAACCCACATTGCCTAGCCCTTCCTACTCTTCTGTCTTGGATCTAATATATACTATTGATTCTAGGGGGGAAGGTGAGGATTTTAAAAAATCACATGTGGAGCTATGGCAATCTCATCTTTCAGTTCAAAGAAGGAAGGGAATCACTCTTCAAATGGGATGGTAAGATGATAAAGAATGATGAAAAGACAGTTATATTATTCACTTGTCATTTTGCTTCTGTTTTCACTGCCCAGAAGAATCATGATTAGCCTGGAAAGGATAGAACAATAATGGTAATAATAATAAAAATAATAATGGTAGGGATCTGAAATTCAGGACAGGTCAGTTGGTCAATTAGCGTTTATGCTCATTATATGTTCGGTACTCTGTCAAGCACTGGGATACAAAGAAAGTCAAAAGAGGGTCCTTGCTCTTGAGAAGCTCACAGTCTAATGGGGAAGATAACGTACAAATGACCATGTAAAAGCAAGCTATGCATTGGATAAATAGGAAATAATCACGAGAAAAGAAGGAAAAGCTTCCTCAAAGAAGATGAAACTTTCCCTGAGACTTGAACAAAGCAGGGACTATCTCAAGTGATTCTCTCAAGAAATAATGAATATCTCCTTTCACCAAAGCTTTGGGTCAACTCCACCCCTCATGCAGGCACAAAATGTTGAGTCAGCATCCTCTTTATCAATTAAGGCTTGGCTGGAAACCTGGGTCAAACATATATTGTCAGTTTAAAAAAATCTTAATCAGTTTTTGCTGATTTTTAAAATCTTTTTCTTTAAAAAGAAAAATTTGTGTTAAAAAGGATGGAGAGGAAAATGCAGGGCGATATTTAGGTCACCACAAACCAAAATATACAAATAAAAAATTATTTAAAGAGCCAAAAGAAGTGGAAATAAGGAGGAAGTACATTAAATTAAATTTATTTATTTAAACCCTTACCTTCCATCTTAGAATCAATACTATGTATTGCTTCCAAGGCAGAAGAATGGTGATAAAGGCAAGGCAATTTGGGGTTAAGTGACTTGCCCAGGGTCACACAGCTAGGAAATATCTGAGGTAAAATTTGAACTCGGGACCTCCTGTCTCTGCCTAGGCTCTCTGCCCACTGAGCCACCTACCTGTTCCTATAACTCATTTTAGTTATGGGGAACAGTCAGTCAAAGGCAAAGAAAATCAGCAAGAGAATGTTAAGTTTAAGGAGAAAGTAAGTCAGTATAGTCGGATTGTAGAGGGTTGTGAAATGTAAGAATGTTGGGAAGGTGATAAGGATCCCAGTTGTGGCCCTTTAAAAGCCAAATGGAGGCATTTATATTATACCTTCAAGATTTTAGGATGTTATTAAAGATTATTGAGTGTGTGTGTGTGTGTGTGTGTGTGAGAGAGAGAGAGAGAGAGAGAGAGAGAGAGAGAGAGAGAGAGAGAGAGAGAGAGGCTTATTCACACCTATGACTGAGAAAAATTACTTTGCTAGCAGAATGGAGGATAGATTGGAGTGAGGAGAAAGTAGAAGCTGAGAGACCAATTAGGAGGCTAATGAAATAACCTCGACAAGAAGTGATGGGCAGATAGCTGGTGCAATGGATAGAGTACTGGGCTTGGAATCAAGAAGACTCAACTTCATGAGTTCAAATCCAGCTTCAGACTCTTACTAGCTGTGTGACCCTGGGCAAGGGTCACTTCCCCCTATTGGCCTCAGTTTCCTCTTCTATAAAGTGCCCTAGAGAAGGTGATAACCCTAAAGAAAACCCTAAAATGGAGTCATGAAGAGTCAAGCACAACTGAAATGACTTAATAAGAGGTACTGAGGACCTGACAGGAAAGGAGATCTATATGAGGGACCCTGTGAAGGCAAAAACACAGCCAGAGTTTCCACAAGATGAATGTATTTGCTAATCTCCCTGGCTACAAGATATAACCAAAAGAGTTCCTGGGAGCTGTTTGTGAAGTGGTTTCAGCCTGCTCTGCTGTATCAGTGTCCTGGAATCAGGTATGACAAGAAGGTGCCAAACAGTGAGTAATGACGTGTAGAATAAAAAGAATCCCCAAAGGATGGTTTGTTCTGCTTTCAGAGAATTCAATTTGCATGACCTCCCCAATGTCTTTAAATGACCTTAGAAGGCATGCCTTTTATCAAAACACCCCCGACTGTTACGCACATTTCTATTGAAGACTCCCACACTCAAGCTGGGTGGGAATTCCTCTCAGCTGAATTGCATCATAATCACCCTTAGTGTATTGGTACCTAAGGGAAGCCTGACAAGGTCTGGGCTACTGATGGTGCTGTTGATGGTAAGAAAAGTACATATTGCCCCTGTTCTCTGCTACTGGAATTATAGTTAAGTAAGGAGGCATTCAGTGAGCCAAGGGAGGACAAGCTTATAGCCTAATGCTCTTATTCTATTATAAAATGCAATCATTTTATCGAGCTATAGAACATCAAACATTTTTCAAAATAACTGGATGATGACTTGTTCCAGGATTGTTTCAAGCCTATCAAAAAGTGACAAGAATGGGACGAGGACAATAATAATAGTATAATGTCAGAAATTTGTCTTATCTGCAGAGTTTTGAGCCAAAAACTGTTTATTAGAGGAACCTGGCCCACTTGAACAAATAGGATCCCAGACCTTCCTCATGGTCCGAGACCCCCACCTTCTCCAGAATACAGTTTTTAGTCCCTTCAGGGTTCAGCTGTGTCCTTATATATCTAGTCAGTCCAGGCATCAGCTTGTTGTCTTATTGGTAGACTCCAAACTCTTGATATGCTCATTGATCACATTGTTATCAAACAATGTTTGGCATTTAGCAACCAGCCCATCTATGTCCCATTTTCAAGATATTCTCTTTTAGCAACAGGCCCTAAGCTGATGTGAGTGTCAAGTCTCTTGGGTAGGGGCTCATGAAGAGGAAGTAGTATAGAGTGGAGGGGCTTTTCATTGAAGCTTGGGATATCTGGCTGGAGACCCTCTCTGAGCCATGCTGACAAGTTAAAGTTTAACATGAGAGGAAAGACTCACTATAGGAAAGAACCTACTTAAGACCTCTAACTAGTTACTTCTGATTATCACCTGTTAATAATAAGTAACTAATCACCATCCCTGTAGAATCACATTAAACTAGATAATACTGATCAGAACTAAACATAGGGGTAAAATGGATTTAAGATGGGCAGGGGTCTACTGAAATAGGGTAGGGGTCAAATTATTTCTCATAACACAATTATATGTGCTATGCTCAAAGGTTCCCAGAATAACCTAGGCAGGGAGGCAGAGTAAGTATTATTATCCCATTTTGCAAACGAGCAAAGTAAGCCTCAGAGATGAGAAATGGTTTACCTGGTTCAAACAGCTAATATTAGCTGGAGCTGGGATTTGAACTTCAGTTTCCCTTTCCCCAAGAGTGCTCTTTCCCCTGTACTATCTCTCTCTCTCTCTCTCTCTCTCTCTCTCTCTCTCTATATATATA
>NC_058133.1:468730603-468742002 GCF_016433145.1 Gracilinanus agilis
ATATATATATATATATATATTTTTTTTTCCCCAGCTCTTCTCCATTTTACCCATAATTCTCCTTAGTATAAAGCTCTTCTGGTTACAAGATGGATCCGGTCAGAACTTTAAAAAAAATGGAGACAGCTAGGTGACTCGGTAGATCTAGAGCCAGACTTAGAGAAAGGAGGTCATGGATTTAAATCTGACCTCAGACACCCTCTAGCTCCCCAATTCCCTAGTCCTTACTGTTCTTCTGCCTTGAAACCAATACTTAGTATGGATTCTAGTGGGAAGATAAGGATTTTACAAAATATTTTGAGTAAATGAGAAAAAGGAGATTTTGGGGTTGTTTTGTTTTGTTTTGTTTTGGGCTGGGGTAGGGGTAGGATGGTGGGAGTTGTGGAGGCCATCATTAATTTGACTCGTTTTTGAGGAAGGAGAAACTACTCTCAAATTCTTTTGCTACTTCCTCTTTTTACCCTGGGCATCTTTTCAATTCAATAAGGCAGGAGAGCTTAAAGCTCACTCTCCTGTGGAAATACGCTCCATTGGTCTCTAAGCTGATTCTAACATGCCTTTCCAATTCCCAGGTGTTCATGAACTCTTAGATAAAGCTTTCTAAAGTACCAAAAACTCTTTCTTTAGGGCTGAGCTGTAACTAGGAAATCTGGTATCAGGGGCAAATTCATTTGAGTAGAGTCTGAGGACATAAAGAATGATCTGTCCTGATTTGGGGTACCCTAAGGCAGGAGATGAGGTGAACTGTCTCCCAGATTGTTGGGCCAAGTGGAGAGGAGAAGATTCAGCAGCTGGGAGCAAAGGATCAGGGATGGTTGAATTCTCCAGAGGGAAGGGGGGAAGACCAGCAAAGGACCATGAGGTATGGGAACAATGGGCCAACTACAATCATTGGCAGGAAATTTACCTAACCTATCCTAGTTGCCCTGGATGTGACTCTGCACCTTGATCACTATGACTTCTCATTTTATCCACCAACATTTAAAGCCCTGCAACCTTAGAGTATTCTAAGTATTTTAATATTTTCAAGGTCACTAAACTTTAAGAAATACAAGCTTACATGAAGCATAGAAAGAAAATTTTCTGTTTTAGGTCATGAGTCAACAAGCATTTATGAAACATTTAATATATGCCAGACACAGTGTTAAGCACTTGGGATAGAAAGGCAAAAACAACAACCTCCCCCATGCAAAAAACAAATCTAAACTAACATATCAAACCAAACTAAAATAAATTAAAAAAAAACAATCTTTGCTTGCCAAAAAACAAAAGGGCTCACAGCTGAAGGGGAGAGATAACCAGAAAACTACTATGTATAAACAAGATATAAACAGGATAAATTGGAGCCAATCAATAGACAATAGACACTAGCATTGAGGGGGGATTGGGAAAGGCTTCTTCTGGACAATGGGATCTTAGCTGGGACTTGACTTAGCCAGAGACTTTAGGATATAGAAATGAGGAGAGAGATGGAGAATAGAAGATGAAAATGCTTGGAGTCTGGAAACAGAATGTCTTGTGTGAGAGCAGTAAAGAGGTATGTGTCACTGGATCACCAAGTATGTGGAAGGGAGAAATGTGAAAGAGGATTGGAAAGGTAGCAAGAGTTTAGTTTATGAAGGTCTTTAAAAGCCATGCAGGAGGAGCTGGTAGGTGGCTCAGTAGATAGCCACGTTTGGAGATGGGGACATCCTGGGTTCAAATGTGACCTTAGACACTTCTTAGCTCTGTGACTCTGGGCAAGTCACTTAACTCCAGTTGTCTAGCCCTTACCTCTCTTCTGCTTGGAATGGACACAGTATCAATTCCAAGACAGAAAGTGAGGGTTTAAAAGAAAAAAGCCAAACATTGCTTCATATTGGATCCTGGGGAGACACTGAAGTTTATTGAATAGGGGGATAAGATAAGGGCTAAGTCCTGCATTTTAGGAAAAAATCAGTTTGACATCCAAGTAGAGAAACATGGGAAAAATGTGTATGAATGGGAAGTAAGGAGACCCAAGAAGACAAGATATACAATTGCTACAATAATGTTAACGAAAAGAAAACTAAAATAAAATGGAGTAACATGATGTTGTAATGATCAGTCATGGGCACAAAAAAGAGATCAAGAAAAGAGAAGAAGTGAAGGACAACTGATATAGAATGTTGCTTCTTAAAGACATGAACTTGAAGTGTTGGCCAGTTTTGTTTCTGTTTTTGTGTTACAAGGGGTGTGTGTGTGTGTGTGTGTATGTGTGTATGTAATGTTATATTTCTAAAAATGGCTGATGAATGAGGAAAAACATCAATAAAACAAACAAAAAACCCAACCCCACTTCCCTTCTTATTAGTGGTCTGCAGATTGAATATAACCAATACCTTAGGTGATCATTTGGGAGATAAGAACATTCTTCTAATTATCTTCTAATTCATGTTGTAGACTTTATTTCCCTTTCCAATGTTTTGGAAGCAATTCTTAGCCTTTTATATCCTTTTGACTTGCTCATAGTCATGCAACTACCAAGTGTCAGAAAGGGATGTTGAACTCAGGTATTCTCACCAACTCTAAGTTCAGCACTCATATCCACCATCCCTACATTGCTCCTCTAAGCAAAAAAAAAAAAAAATAACTATTAAAAAAAAGAATTCCAGAAACCTGACTTCAGAGTGTTCTGAGTCACCTGTAAAGATTCATTAGATCATTGTCATTCGAGTCTCTGATATAAAATGATATCCCTAGGATGAAATCAGTTATCCAGTTTTATGGAGAGAACTTCGGTTATGTTCTAGTATAAAGGGATGGTCCTGCTAAGATGAGGGAAGTAGTTTTCTTATTTTACAATTCATGTTGAGATTTAGAGACTTGCTTCAAGTGTGAGCTATTCAGGGCTAACAGTTTAATATCTGCTTCATCGTGGCATAGTGGCTACAGATCCAGCCTGGAAGGCAGATAGACCTGACTTCAAGCATTGCCTGTAACATCCTGGGAAATTCACTTAACATTTCAGTATTTTACTCTTATTTTGCTTGGCCCAAGAGGGTAGAATTTGGGGTAATAGAACCATGTGTCATCAGTTTGCCCAAGATTATGTCAAGGCAGATTTAGGCTTATTGAAAGACTGTCAATTACAGATAAAGAATCAATCTTCATGGGTAGAGAGAGTTTCCTTATCCAGGAGTTCCCATTGTTAATTAAATCATAGCCCAACACCTATTCTTTACCTCCCCAATAAGTTTCATTCTGATGTGAGGGCTTGATGAGCCCTTTTTAGGGCTTTTCATCTCCCTGTGATATCTACCTTTTATCCAACTTCCACCAGTGGCTCCAAGAAGCTATAGCATGGGTAGCAGCCACATTCTGGTAAAACCATCTCATCAAAAAGCCTAAACCAGATTGAAGGTAACCACTGGGCCACAAATCCATTGCTGAGTTAGGGAAATGTCTATCCCACAACATGAAGACTTCCCCCCAGTGGAATGGGCGAATGAGAACATTTTATACCAATAGCCATGAAGGTGGCTGAAGCAGGTGCTGTGGATTGTGAGCTTGTTCAAACATAGAAGAAGCTAAAGTCATCCATTGCCTCCTGGCTCATTGCCAGTTGTCCTGACTTTTGTCTTGCCACTGGACTTTGATGACTTTGGAAGAGGGAGTGAGGCTGATGGCTTTTGCAACTCTGTCTTACTTAAATCCAATTAATGCATGCACAGGTTAAGACATCATCCCTAATGCCATCGGTCCTCTTCAAAAAACAAACACATTAATAAGTTTCACTGATGGAAGGAGCTGTGACTAGTACTTCTCTATATCCTTCATAGTAAATAGCAAATAATAATATAAACTCATGCTCATATAATACTTTAAGGTCTATAAAATATTTTGTATGTGTTTTCTCATTTGATCCATACCGGAGAGATAGGGACTCAACCAATCATAGAAAGAACAGACCAAGAGTTTTGCATCTGGGTGTTGTTGCAAATTTTTAAAAAAGAAAAGCAACAGAGGGAACTAGTATTCAGGAACTGATTCTGACCAACAAGAAAGAAATAGCTGATGAAGTAGAGATGGTGGGAACTTTGGCTTCTAGTAACTAAGTTTATGATAGATAAGAAGGAAAACTGGAAATAGATGGCATTACTTAGAAATTTGGAGGAACAGATAGTAGGAAATTCAGAGGAAGAATAGTTATGACCCCATGCCCTCAAATTGCATAAAGGAAGTACATATATATGTATATTTGGGCAAGAGAGATAAATTCTTAAAAATAAAATTCCAAAGATGCAAAAAGAAACTCTTCCACAATGTTGCTGTTACTGTGTACAATGTTCTCACAGTTCTGCTTATTTCACTCTGCATCAGCTCATGAAGGTCTAAAAAGACCATTAGGGATGTTTACTGATCACCACAGATTCTTAAGCTATGTATGTATGTATGTATAGTAGATGGAAATGTCAGCAGGCAACATAAGATGAATATGTTAAATGAGGGAGGTAACTGTTGTTTAATCATTTCAGTCATCTCTGACACTGTGACCCCATTTGCGGTTTTCTGGGTGAAAATACTGGAGTGGTTTGCCATTTCCTTCTCCAGCTCATTTGACAGATGAGGAAACCAAGGTAAACAAGGTTAAGTGACTTACCCAAGGTCACATAGCTAGTAAGTATATGAGGCCAGATTTGAACTCACGAAGATGAGTCTTCCTTACTCTAGATCCAGTACTCTATTCACTGTGCCATCTAGCTGCCCCTGAAATATTTTTGTTGTTGCTGCTGTTGTTGTTAGTTGTTTCAGTCATGCCTCACTCTTCATGACTCCATTTGGGATTTTCTTGGCAAAGATACTGTAGTAGCTTGCCATTTCCTTCTCTAATGAAGTAATCAATACAAGTATTATTACCCTCATTTTGTAGATGAGATGCAGGTAAGTGAAATGACTTACCCAGAGTCACATAGATAGTAAAAACCAGATACTGGCCCAGAACTTAGCCCTTTTGATTCAAAGTCTAGTATTTTTTTCCATTATACCATATTAGTTCACCATGAGATGACTATATATATATGTGTGTGTATATATATATATATGTATGCATGTACGTATATACACATAAGATATGGTATGTGGGATATAAACACTCCATGGGATAAGCATGTTATGTATATGGTATATATATGTGTATATATATATATATAACTATCTCATGGATAATTAATATCTAACAGACTATATATATATAATATACATATGTGTGTATATATATATATGGGCCTATATATATGTATGTGTACATATATACAGGAATATGCTGGTAAATTTTAACAACCAGCTCTTGTGGGAGACCTACATGTATAACACACTTTTAGATTTTATCTGCATTATTAATACTATCTCCATCACTTTTTTAAGACTAGACAATCGACAGAATAATACATCAAACTCTGATTTGTAGTAATTTCCTAGGCATAAATGCTCACCCTCAAAATTTAACAATCAATTCTCACAGACCTGTATAAGCTGGCTCTGGCATGCCCTGGAGACATGTGTGTATGTGTATTTCTATACTATAAAACCTCAGATAAATGTAAGAAATTAGTTTTTTGACATTAATCCAGAGCCACCATGGTAGCCATATATCCTGTGAAGAGATGGGAGAGAGATGGGAGGTGGGACAAAAACAATGGGCTTAAGAGGATAGAATAGGTTGTAGCAAGTCCTATATATATATATATATATATATATGAAAAGGGAAGGAGCAGGACATGGGAAGAATATAGAATTTTAAGAGGGAAAAGCCTAGATCGTAGTGTGGATAAGATTTCAAAGTGGGGTATTGGGGTGGGGAACATGGGCTGAGAGAAAGATAGGAATATAAATCATATAGCAATTAGGAGATACTGATTGACAGCAGCCTCTGCTCTGTAGGCAGCTGGAGTATAAAAGTTTCTTTGTTTCATGCATAAAAGAAGGATTTGCACTGGTGACCTGGTCCCTCGGATTCTTTCTGACCCTGTAAAAAGCCCCCTACCAAGGCATCTTGCTGCCTTCTAGGATCTGGTGGATTGACTCTCCACTATAAGCTGGTCTCATTTGCAAACATGTAAACAAACTCTCCATGAAGAAAAAAGGGATTCCCTGGGAGGTCTTGGCACTCAGTTCAGTTGCAATAGAAGTACCAACATACATCCTTACCCTATGTTTTGTGTTCTTACAAGCTATGCACATTTATACGTTTTTAATCCCCTTGATTCAACTCAACCACCCACTACTTGAGGTTAGAATGCCTGCCAACAGCCCACCCATGAGAGAAAATGATGGCTTAGGTTTACTTGACCTGATCCAAATGCCCAGTTGTCAAGTGGTACCACCTGAAACCTTAGGAGGGTGTCATGGAAACCTAGTGAAAAGTATCTGGGGAAGGAGGTTGTTTGATAATATTAAAGGCTGCAGAGAGTTCAAAGGATGAAATTTGAGAGAAGGCTATTAGATTTGGCCTTTCAGAGATCACTGTGACTTTGGAGAGGTCAGTTTCAGTTGAATGGTAAGGATGGTGGCCAGACCAGAGAGTAAAGAAGAGAGGAACAGGAGAGGAAGTGGGACATGTCAGTGGCAGGTGGTATTCTCAAGAAGTCTGATAACAAAAGAGAAGCGAGATATAGCACAATAGTTAGTGGAAATGGATTGACGACTAACATATGCAAAGCTCATGATTTAAAAAAATAAAGATATTTTATTTTTCTAATTATATGTAAAAACAAATTTCCACATAAGTTCTTTGAAGTCATATGATCCAAATTGTCTCCTTTCCTCTCTTCCCTTCTCCCCTCCCAGAGCTGCCAAAGCAATTTGACCTGGGTTAGACATGAATTATCATGCAAAACATATTTCCCTATTGTTCATTGTTGTAAGAAAATAATCATATAAAACCAAAACCCCAAAATAAAAACCTGAATAAACAAATGTTAAAAATCAAGTGCTTTCATCTGCATTCTGACTCCAACAGTTCTTTTTCTGGAGAATTGTCATAAGTCCCTCAGAATTGTCCTGGATCATTGTATTGCTGATATTAGCCAAGTCTATCACAGTTGATTATTCTACAGTATTGCAGTTACTGTGTACAATGTTCTCCTGGTTCTGCTTATTTCACTCTGCATCAGTGCATGTAGGTCTTTCCAGGTCTCTCTGAAATCATTCTGTTCATCATTTCTTACAGCACAATAGTATTCCAACACTAACATATACCACAATTTGTTCACAAAGCTCAGTTTGGAAATCTTAATGTACTACATAAATGTTAGCTACTAGCTGTTCTAAAATATAATTAACCAAATTCTTAGAGGTAAGCTTCATGTTCCTTCTGTCTCTTCTGATACCATATCAGTCCTACTGCTCCCTAGCCCACCTGTCTTCTTGTCCATTCCATGGTGTCCTTTGGAACCCTTATCTATTCTACATTTTGAATTTTTAACAAACCTCTGATTCCCTGGCTTTAACTGAAACCTGACTTTCCCTCCAGGGCATCAAATCCCTTGCAACTCTCTCCACTGGAATTCACTTGTCTCCCTCTTCCATTGAATCAAGGTGTAGAGGTTGGCCTACTCCTTTCTCTATTTTGCTACTTTTAGACTATTTCTGCCACCATCTCTAAATATTCCTTCCTCCTTCAAAGTCCATGCTATTTGTTCAAGTCATCTTCTCTCTATTCTTGTTGCTGCCATCAACTGAATTCCAGGTCATTTTTCTAACAACTTTTTAAATGACTTCAGTACTTGGTTAAGGGTCTTCTCCATCTTTTTCCTTTTCATCATCCTTAGTACTTCCATATTCATCTTGACTTTTTTAAACTCAAAGTGCCTTATGTAATGTGCATGTAAAGTACTTAAAATATAGTACTTGAGATGTAATGTGCATTATTTTTGCATAGTAAATACTTTAGAGTATTTGATGTGAACTCTATCATTCATTTGCCATCGCTGCTTCATCCAGTACTAGATAAGCAGGCACTTATATGCTATATGGGTAACTTAATGACTCCTCTAATACCCTTAACTACCAAGTTGATCAGTTGGTTTAATACTAGTGGCTTCCTTTTCTGCCTCAATTCATTTATATCACCTTTAAGATCCCAAATTTAGAAATTACATCACTGAACAACAACTTCTTATTCTTCCAGCTTCCCTATCTGTTTACTTACACTATCAACCCTTTTCCCTAACCCTCATTTCTAATATAATATTTGAATATAACTCCTCCATGCTCTGGTACCCTTTTCTAACTCTGGTCTCTTTTCCCACTCCTCACCTATATTTTAACTTTGTCTCCTACTATAATATCCCACTAGCCATTCCTTTGATATCTTTTATACTCTTAGTTTTTCACTGTTCTGGACCCACTAATCCTCATCCCTGGGTAAATTATCTAATTTCTCTTTTCCTGCTCCAGAGCTACTAGGAATTACTGATAAAACCAACAAGAATTTACCCAATTGCATTTTTATGTTCTGTAACCTCAGTTGGGTCCTCATCACTGTTTAGCTATTTATTGTACTATCGACTCCCTCTCTCATTCCCCAAAGAGACCATTCTGTCCCTTTTAATATCTCCCAAAGCTCACAATTACATTATTACCCCACATGTATAGTAGATCACTTAACCTCCTATTTGATGAGAATTTGGAGGCCAGCTTGCAGAATAGCCCTCTATTCCCCTCCCACTCTACCAAGACTTATGACTTCTCAGCCTCACTTTTTTCTCCTGATACAGAGGAAGATGTATTCCTGCTCTTCATAAGGCTGGTGCCTCTGACTATGACCTTGATCTGTCTTTGTTTTGGGTTAGCATCTGCCTAAGGACCACTGGGCCTTGCCATCTGGACTTAGAGCCAAAGTTTCCTATGTATGTTGCCTTCCTCTATTAAGATAATATGCTCACGGATTTGGAGTTGGAGGGGACACCAAAGGTCATTGAATCCACACTCCTCATTTTACATACGAGGAAACTATGGTCTAAAAGATAAAGTGACTTGCCTCGGGTCATAGAGCTAATAAATATTTGAGGAATGATTTGAACCCAAGTCTTCCTTACTCTAATAACAATATTCTATCTACTGTATCATGCTGCCTCTCATTAGAATATAGGTTCTCTGAAAGTAGGAATTTCTTGCTTTTTTTATCTTTATCCCTAGCACTTGTAATGGTGCTCTAAACATAAAACACTGAATAACCAATTTAGAATTCATTCATTTTTTAAAAAGTTTTAAAACCCTTACTATGCATTGGTTCTAAGGCAGAAGAGCAGTAAGGGTTAGGCAATTGAGGTTAAGTGACTTGCTCAGGATCATGGCTAGGAAATGTCTGAGACCAGATATAAACCCAGTCCCTCCGGTCTTCAGTCCCTCCTGGCTTACTATCCACTGAGCCACCTAGATGCCCCATCCTTATCTATTAAAATCAGTGTTCTCCACATACCTCTGGCCTTGGCTCTCTTCTTTTTTTTCTCTATACTTTCTCTCCCTTGGCAATCTCTTTCATTGACCACATCTAAGCTCCCAAATGTATATCTATGTTTATCTCAGTTTCCTCAATTGTGAAATGGGGATTGTAATATCAACTACTTCCCAGGGTTGTTGTGAAGTTCAAAAGAGACACAATTTGTACAAAGTTTTGCACAGTGCACATAGTAAGCACTATATAACTGCTAGTTATTACTCTTGTTATTTCACCAACCTGACCCTTCTTCTGAGCTTTAGATCCTACTCTCCAACTGCATAAGGACATTTCTACCTCGTTGTCCTTCTTTCATATTAAATTCAATATGTATACGAATTAATGTACCATATTTTACCGTAAACTTGCAATTTCTTTAGCGACATTACTATCTCTATCACTGGTTATCATCATTTGACAGCCCTGCATGTTTGAAAACTTGGTATTATTTCTCTTTTATCTGGTTCATCTCTCATCCCTACGTGGTTAGGAGACCTTGGGGAAATTGTATATTGACTATTTTTTTTAATCTGACAGAAAAATAAAATTGAGGTTTCTCAAACCAAAAACTGAGAGCCTTAATTTCAGTTACTGAGAAGTAAACAGTTAGAGAAGACACTAGACTTGATCTTAGCTAAAAGACCAAGAAACAATTGGAGAAGATGCTGGAAACAAGAAAAAAAGTGGAGCGAAGGGACAAAACTCAAAAGCGAGAACCCAGAAGTCTGTGGAACAGAGAAGCTGACAAAGGCAGAGCCCATTGAATCCAATGTGACTAAAGACAGGTTCTGCACAGTATATCAGCTCCTAGGTCAAACTGGTGAATCCTTAGAAAAAGGAGTGGCTTGATCTAGGAGCTGATATGTGGTGCAGATTGTGACCTAAAGGAAATGAGGACTTCAAGACCCACACATCTGAGTCATGGGTTCCCCTTGGTACTTTCTCATGTACCTCATTGCTAGGTTTCAATAAATGTATGCCCATAGGCATCGTGCCTATGGAAATCTACTCTATGGACATTGTGTTATAAGTAAACTGCTATGCCATGTTACCATTGTTATGGCTTTTTCATTCTCATTTAGTAAATGTTTCATGATTGTTCATGGTGCCATTTTGGATGATTTGTTCAAATGAAAAGCATGTTAGTTGGGGCTCAGGAGCTATATTTGTGCATAGTTTGGATGTATGTCTTCCTCCATAGCATAGTTCCTGAGAGTGAGGTGTAGCCACATGACTGAGACCCTCAGGAGAACCAAGGCTAGTGGTACATTGGATAAAGAGCTAGGATTGGAGTCAGGAAAACTTGAGTTCAAATCCAGCCTCAGACATTTACTAGCTGTGTGATCTTGGGCAAGTCATGTAACTTCTGTTTGACTCAGTTATCTCAAACTGTAAAATAGGGAAAAGAATAGTGCCCACCTCCCAGGGTTGTTGTGAGGATCAATTGAGATAATAATTATAAAAAATGGTTAACATGGTGCCCAAAACATAGTAGACACTCTATAAATGCTTATTCCCTTTTTTCCTTCTTCCCCTACCTGCTGCAGTGGGTGTAAGTAGGATGAGGGAGGCAGATCTAGACTAGGAAAAGAGAGGCTGGAGAGAAAAAGGGGTTAATGCCACTACTGTTCTCTCAGTAGGAAAAATGATGTACTGCATGAACCTGAGGCATTCTGTATAGCATATTGGAGATGCACCAGCTTGCTATCTTGTAGGGATAGGACTTCAACAAATAGCAGAATCGAGTTGGGGCTGATTACACTCATATTTTCATTAGAGTGTTCAGGGGAGTCAGATGATAGGAAAGAAGCTGATGTATTATGGATCAGGTTGGCTGTATCTGATGCTGAGAGAGAGAGAGGGAGAGAGAGAGAGAGAGAGAGAGAGAGAGAGAGAGAGAGAGAGAGAGAGAGAGAGAGAGAGAGAGAGAGAGAGAGAG
>NC_058133.1:468742337-468782193 GCF_016433145.1 Gracilinanus agilis
AGAGAGAGAGAGAGAGAGAGAGAGAGAGAGAGAGAGAGAGAGAGAGAGAGAGAGAGAGAGAGAGAGAGAGAGACAAAGAAACAGAGAGCCAGAGACAGAAACAGAGAAGACAAAAGACTGGTTCTAATTGGAAGGGGAGGTTCAGCTATGCTGGCTGCAATCTTGGGGGCCCACCTTTCTCCCCATATATCTTCAATGAGTGGGGCATATCCATGACTTTCCATATCTGAGTTCTTGACATATTTTGTTCTAGAGCACACATATGGAAGACACCTGAGTTAAAGTAATTGATGGAAAAGCTAGGTTCCAGATCTAACCTAGAGCTGCTTACCCTAACTGGATTAGCACTGAATTAACTCTAGAATACCTGCTCCTAGAATACTATATATACTATAGTATATATAGTATTCTAGGAGTAAAGTAGTTAAATAGATATATATATATATATACATATATATATACATAGTAAAGTAGTTAAATAGGTATATATATTATATATGTAATATATCTATTTAACTACTTTTAAAAAATATTTGTCTTTTTTCATTTTGTATTCAGTTATACATATTTATACATGAACTCATTATTAATCAACTAGATGGCACAGGCAATAGAGCATTGGGCTTAGAGTCAGAAAGACCTGAGTTCAAATTCAGCCTCAGATACTTATTACTAGTTATATGACCCTGGGGAAGTCATTTAACTTCTGTCTCCCTCAGTTCCCTCAACTGTAAAATGCAACTAATAATAGCTTCTCCAACCAAGAGTTGTTGTAAGGATCATATGAAATAATATTTTTGAAAGTGCTCAGCACAGGGCTTGTTCCTTCATGAGATGGTAAACTCCATGAAATCCTGTCTCATCTAAATTTATTCAAGCATATGGTAGGCAGCTAAAAAATGTTGAATTAAATCATTTGTGGAATTGACAGGTGCTTCAGACAGACAGTGGTCAAGAATTAAACAGGAGGATGAAATTGGACTGAATCACATTTGGAAAGCCATGCAGTTAAATTATACAGTTAAAAGTGCTTTCTGTGACCATCAAAATCTTTCAGACGTAAAAGCCAATCTCTTTCATGTTAATATTGGCCTGTTCTTGGTGTTCTATAGTTGTGAATCATGGAATGCTATGATCTTCAAAGATTTTGTATTAAAAATAGTATAATGAGTATAAATAGGCTTTAGTATATTACCAGTGACAACTCACTTACAAGCAGCATAAATGCTCCAAATCACCATATTAAGAGAAACACACATTAAAACAATTCTGAAGCTCTGTCACCATAAGTGGAAATGGTTAAGGAGACGATGGAAAACAAGTATACTAATTCATTGTTAGTGGAGTTGTGAGTCGCTCCAACCCAAAAGTAATTTGGTGCCTCAAAAGTTATTGAGTGCATTTCCCTTGGAACCAATGATACCCGTCCTATAGATATACCATCCAAGAAGCCAAAGGACCCACATGTATACAAATATTTATATCAGCCCTTTTTTGTCATAGTATAAAGACCCTTGGATCAGGACAGTTTAGCGTACCCCCTCCAACTAACAAGCCCCTGCTCTGGTCTCATACACATCTGGTTCAGTCCTAGGGGTCCCTGACTCCAAAGAGGAGGGAATCAGACTCCTCCTATACTTTCAGACTTACACTCCACTCTGGCATCTCAGAGCAAACCTCAGATAGAAAAGCTCAGATAGACTCATATCAAGGGTCTCCCTCAAAAGAATTAATAGTATCCCTTTTAGAGAGGTACTCAAAGCAGATGTGGCATAAAACGTTTTTTTTTTAAATTTCTCTTTCTACAAAAGAAATACTTTTTAAAACTCCCAACAAAGAAAAGGCAGATTTTAGTGGAAATACATGTGGCTATGTGATTCTTTGATGCCTCTTAGACTCATTTTATGGCCTGGGGTTCATCCTGTAAAATTCTTGTGACACAATTTTAACTTGCTGTGGAAACTTACTAGTTGACTTGCTGATCTTCTTCCCTCCCCAAACACACGTGTGCACAATCTTTTCTGACTGTGTATATTGATAAGCCCGTATCCTCGGCTGTTTCTTAGGGGAAGGTCTTCAGATCATCTCCTACCCTGTTTCTTGGCATAAAGCCACCATCATCATAATGACCAAGATCGAAACATTGGGTGAGCTTTCATATCTTCTGCTCCTAGAGATAGGCACCACTACTATGTCAATAGGCAGAAGGAACATCCTTGAAGAACCCTAAAAACTCCTATTCAAATTGTTAGACTATGAAACAATCACTGTCAGTCCCTTGACAATATGATTGTCTCCTACCCTCAGCTGATATTTTGGGGATAAGTTTTTTTTTTCTCCCATAATTAATACCTAATTACCTGAGTGGGACTGTACCTCACTCCAGATTTTCCTTATTTCTCCCCTTCCTTATTTCTTCCTCTAATTACTTGAACAGTTGGCCTCTGTGACTTATTTCTGTCATTGATCTTTGGTAGTGGTGTCAATATGTCAATGATTCTTGGAATCAACCCTTCCTATGAGAATCTAACTGAACCCACAGGATGGATAATAAAATGAACTCATGGAATGGGTAGGTCCCCTTAACTCATAAGTCACTGATGAAAGCTAAGACTAAGTTTCCTGGCGGATCTGAGGCTGGAGAGGAATAAGGGAGCACCACTGATATGTTCTATTCTCTCTAGAGAAAGCAAAGGCCAAGTCACTGAACCTTGTGCATCAGCAGTACGTAATGTCCTCCCTCTTTGTTCATGAATCATTGACCAAAGTTGGGACCAAGACTCTCAGCAGCCTGACCTTCTAGGCCAAGATTTTCTACCTTCACTGAAGAAAGCAAGGGTTACAACTGGATTTCTATGCCTAAGCAAGAGTGCCTCCAGCTGTGTGTTTTAGATTCATGAACTGTTGACCATGGCTGGAAAGAGGACTTTGGGGTTTAATGCTTATGCCCCAGTAGTAGACTCTCTCCCATATTGTCCTTAAAGGAAGGCTCATATCCCTAGCCAGTACACACATAAATGTGAATTGATTGACAAATATTTAAAACATGATGCCCATCACTTCTAATATACTCTCTGAGAATACATTAAAATATGAATCACTATACTGTACTGTTGCACTGACATTTCATTTTCACCTTGGATCTATACTGTCCAAGCAACTCAGTAACGGTCCAGAGCTTATGCCTGGTCAGGCGCACATGACAGCTTTCTGGCAGAGGTTATCTTTTCTTCTATAAAGAGTGTACTTGGAGAAAGCACAGCCCATTGGAAGATCAACACCTGAATCCAAAAACTTTCAACCTCTTGAACTAACAAGGTTACCACTAGGAACCAGGGTATGAACAACCATCTTAGCACCATCGTTCAAGGAAAGATACATACACAAAGTAGAAGAGGCAAATAGAGCTTTGAAATACTGGCTCAGGTTCTCCTAAAAAAGCACATCCTCTCACTACATGTGAGTAGTTCTCATAGCTACCAGGAAGAAGAGAAAAGGGATCCTCTCTCTACCTCCCTGGAAGTCTAACAGAGAGCTCAACCAGTCAATATCTTAACTGACGGAGGGTAGGTAGGATCATTCTTCTTAAATTCTACTAGGTGGATGGCTCCTCCTAGCTCAGGGCTCAATCTTCTTTGTCATAATCTCCTCTCCCCACACACACCACCTCCCTAATTTAAACACCCAAGAGACCACTACAGGATTGCCACACCATCCCAAAGCATAACTGATTTGGCACCAAGTTAAAGCACTTAGCTCTTTGAAAGCAGTACAGGGCATAGATCCATGTTGGTGAACTCATGGCACTTATGCCACTGCAAATTGGAGGTGACTGCTCCTTTCTTCCTCTGCACAGCACCCAAAGACATTTTTCATACCCCCCCACCCCTCTGCCCAGCAGCTCAGCGTAAGTACTTCCTCCCTCCCCTGACTGGGGTAATGTGGGGGGCTCACAGGTGGCTTGAGGGTGCAGTCTGGGCATACAATCTCTGAAAGGTTCACCAGCACTGACATAAATCCATCCCTACACACACTTCATAGGATAGCACTCACAGGTCCCAATCCAGTAGATTGGGAACTCCTTTGATTATTCCCATTATAGTAACAAATAACTGGAAATAAAATGGGTGACTATTATGTAAAGGAAACCCCTTCCTCCTAGGGTCATAAACTTTCTTCTCGTCTGACCCATCCCATTAGCTTGGCTGGGACGCTCCAAATAGAGGTCACAGGTTAGGAGTCCTAGGAACATGACCCAGAACTAAGGGTTATGAGTCTGAGTCAGAGAGACTTTGATTGGTTCCTGAGATGTGATAGACCAGCTCAGAGAGAGACAAAAAGTGACATGGAGAAAATGGCTATAAAAGATGAGAACATAGAGGAGATGGAGGTCTTTGGCATGAGTTTTCTGGGATTGATTCTTCTACTCCATTTGGCATTTGTGGCTCAGGTGGAAGACACCCTCAGGTTGGTAAGACTTTTGCTCCAAAGAGACTACTGGACTTCCATGTGGAGATAGGAAACTTGTTGGGGGAGCAAGCTGAAATTCTACAGATCAGACTTTAGGGTGTTAGTCTAGCAAATAATTTTCTACTTCCTTACTTCCTTATTTATTTCTTATAATATGTTTATATTCAATTAAATTGTTAAAAGCTACTATCATCCTCATGACTTAAGAATTAATTTTATAAATGGTGACCACAACAATTTTTTACTAATATTATTTAACAAAACTAATTTCTAAATATTACATGTAGCATTTTAATTATTACATATTACATTTATTTTCATTATTATACTATCATATGGGGAATGACAACAATTTATGGTATATGAATGTAATGGAATATTATTGAGCCTCAATAAACAAGGAAAAGAATACTTTCAGAGAAATGTAGGATTATTTGTGTGTTAAAATTGTTTTTTGTGGGACAGCTAGTTTGGCTCGGTAAATAAAGAGCCAGGCCTGAAGATGGCAGGTCCTTAGTTCAAATTTTGTCTCAGACACTTCTTAGCTGTGTGATCCTAGGCAAGTCACCCCAGTTATTTAGCTCTTTCTGTCTTCTGCCTTGGAACAGATACTTAGTATTGATCATAAGACAGAAAGGGTTTTAAAAAAAGAATCTAAATTGATCAACAAGTTCCCTATAAATTCATATTGGTTCTTTTAGACAAGTTACCCTTTTCACTGAAATTGTTTCTATATTATCAGAATTTTATGATTGATATTGATACTTAGTTTCAATTCTAAGACATAAGGTAAGGGTTCTTAAAAAAATGGTACCCCCCTGACCCCTGTGCCACTTCTAGTCTCTACAGTAAGTTTGTAAAAAGTCAGGGTAAAGGGTCAATAGGATAAAATTAAATTGCCAAGAAGAACCTGGAAGTGGTGTACAAACTGCCTCAAAGATCAAAGGAACATAATTTACAAACTATATCACATATTAACCAAAGATCCTGGTGATATGTGCTAAACCAGGGGTAGCTATCTAGGTGTTACCTGTCAATGTTTCTGATCTATGAGGTGTTTTTCTTTCTCCTTCCCTTTATAGAAGATCAATAACTTCAGGGGGTGATGTCTTGACTTGTTCATAAATTCAACTTTGTAAGGATGGGGGATGGGACAAAAAGAGCCAGAAGAAGGCCGTTGGTGACAGTTACTGGCAGTTGGGACCAGAGAGAATTCTGGGAAATGCTCCAGAAGAGGAGGAAGGAGGAGGAGGACTTCCTGGGAGGACTGAGAGAGGGAGGAGGAGAACGTTTCAGCTTGAATCCAGTCCCAAGGTCTTCTTGAGGATCTTTCTTGGGACATTGATACCCTGATTCCCTGGTCAAAGGCATCCCATCACTTCTCATCCAATAAGACTTCAACAAAGAGTCAAATAAGTTTTGGGACTCCATTTTGGGAGTGATCTCTTAGGTTCCTTCTCCCATTACCCAACCTTGCTGAGAGACCCTTTCTGATCTAACTCACAATTATAGAAAAGGATAAAAATAGAAATAGAAACTGAAGGAGAAGTGGCAAGAGAAGACGTCTTGCTTGGGAGCAGGAACCCCAAAAGTTCCCACCCGAATGATGGACCTCATAGAAATAGAGAAGAGGGCACCCCAAAATCCCTCTGCCCTTCAACCCTTTCCCCAATCCCTGAATTGTGATTAATAAAAGCCATTCATTAGTCAAATAGTATTCCAAAGTGCCTGAGAGATGAGGGGGAAGGGAATCACAGCTTGGTCTGGCTGCCTCCATCTTGGAGCCAGACCCCCTGCTGTGAAGTTGACTGATCTCAGGGGAGGCTTGCGTGAACCCCGCCCTCATTCAGAATCAGATTGGGGTACCCAATACCTCTTCTTATAGGGGAGCCTTGTCTCCAACTCCTGTGACCATCTAGGTCCCCCAGTTTAGGAGTGACACCCCCTCGAAGTCTCCCAGAGTGTATATTTGGCAAGAGGGGAGAGCTGGAAGAGAGTCTCACCCTCATAGACTCTCTCTCTCTCCCCTTCTCTCATAACAATCATTCCTGGCTCTGTAAATTCTTATAACTTTAATGAGGCAGTTACACAAAGTCATCAGCTTCACTCTCTCTTCCAGAGTCAGAAGTCCATTGGCAAGACAAAAGTCAGGATGATTGGTGATGGTTGGAGACAATGATTGACTTTCGCTTCTCAGAGCCACAGATAAGAGAGAGTTGGGGAAAAGGCAGACCCCAAAGGTGGATGAGCAGCTCTGAACATGGCTTGGCAAGCCCCCACACAAGGGATGCTAGTCTTCTCTAAACACTGCATAGATCATCCAATGTATCCAGCAAGTTGATCTGTTAACTGTCAGTAGAGAGAATCCAAAAATTCACTAATGCCCAGACAGCCATTCTGAGGGCTGAGTCATAACCCAAGGTGTGACAGCCACATAGTGCCTAAAAGGACAGAAATGGTTTCATGGTAATCTTGTGAATCTAAGCCTATAAAACAATTACAAATAACTACATTTTCTTTTAGATCCATTAATGGATAAAATAAACATTGCAATACCTTCTCCAAATGAGTAAACACTCAAGGGGGATATTATAACTATCTTCACATATGTGAAGGGTTATTATGTAGAAAAGAATTTAACTTGTTTTACTCAGTCCCAGAGGAAGGAGCTAGGAGCAAAGGGCAGAAGTTAAAGAGAGAGAAATTTAGTGTCTATGTAGGAAAAAACTTACTAACAGTTAGAAATTATCCCATAATGGAATGGGAAGCTTTGGGAATGGATTTCCCTAACCAGGAGGCTTCCAGCAAGATTATATTACCAGGTTTTGACCTCTGGCATCTACAGAATTCTGGTCAGGTATGGATTGAACTTGAGAGTCACTGAGATCCCTTTAAGTGAATATTTTCAACTCCTTCTCCTCCATGAACGATATTTTTATTTGTCTTTGTTTCTACATATCTATGCATCTATATATCTATTTCTATCATCTACTTATCTATCTGCCATCCATATCTACATATCATCTATGTATATACGAAGGCATGCATGAACACATGTATGCATATGAGCATGCATACATGCACGAATGCATGTAGTATACACACATGCAGACATGCATGTGTGCACACATTCATAGATGTACGAACATGCTAGGTACATAGGAAACAATGTATAGTGTATGTGTGGGTGTGTTTATGGGTGTATATATGCATGTACAGATGCATATATTATTATATGTACACAATGCTATGCATATATGTATGATTATGTGCATAGATTAGTAATGTGTGAATGCATGCATGTGCATATGTATACAAATGTATGAGCATATGCATACATACACGTACATGCATATAGGCATATATGAATGTACACCTTTAGGTATACATGCAAACATGTGTGTATGACTATGTGCACACATACTATGTCTACAAGCATGATTCTATGCATAGATAAGAATGTGTGTGAGCACATGCATGTGCATATATGTAAAATGTATTGTGAATGTAGGTTGTGTACATGTGTATGAATACAAGCATGTATGAATGGCCACATGTACACTCATGTGTCTATATGTATTATGATACATGTATATGTGTGGCTATGTATGAATGAATGTATGCATGCATAAATGTGTATATTTATGTGAATGTATATATTGTACATGTGTGTAAGTATATATGCATGAATTATGTATGAATATATGTATGTGTATATGTGAATGCATGTGTGTGTGCATACATACATGTATGTATAGCTTGTATGTTCCTTGTTCTAGTCTCTCCCACTAAAATTCCTTCCTTCTCATTCTATTCCTTCAGGTTAGGGACTTTTTTGTTTGCTTGTTTTTTGTTTTTGCCTTTCTCTGTATCATTAGTGCCTAGCTGTATTCTGATCGAATTTAAAAAATAATTGTGGAGAATTTATACTAAATTTATAATTATTTATTAGTAAAGAGAAAGAAAGAGAGACAGAAGGTTGCCAGATTGTCTTAACTACCCAAAGGCTCTGGCCAAGTTGGAAGTCTTTAGTTCCCGGATCCCCAACCAAGATTGGTCCCACTCTTGCCTGGCCCTGTGTTGAGGCTCCCACCCAAAGACTGCCGGAGACGGCTTACATAGAAAAGAGCTGGGACTGCTCACCCAAGAGAGAGAGCTGGTTCATGGGGAAAATGACAGAGAGAACCTTTCTGCTTCTCCCACTGGCTTTTTAAGCCTAGTCTAAACCCTTCTCCTAAGATTTTCTAATTGGCCAAGATTTCACTCCAGTCCTCATGTGTCACATCCCTTGACTTCCGCTGGTCAGTAATCTCTCCTGCCATGTTAGCAAATTAAACACATGACTCTATGGTATCCTACTTAATGAGTAAGTTTTTTGGAATTGGAATCCCCTAAATATTTCATTCACATGTGTCTGGTATGTGGTCAGTCAATAAACATTTAACAAGCACCTACCACATGCTAGACATTGTGCTAAACACGGGAAAGATATTATTGTATTTGATCCTTATATCAACTCTGCGAGGCAGATATTGTTATGATTATCATTTGAGAGCTGAGGAAAATGAGGTGAAGAGAGATTAAGTGACTTGCCCAGGGTCATGGAGCTAATAAGGGTATGAAGCCAAATTTGAAATTGGGTCTTTCTGATTCCAACAGTATTCTGTTTGAACACTATCCGCTGTGCCACCAGGTGCCTCTGTATGTAATAGGTGCTTAATAAATACTTCATGACCTGGGTAGCTTAGTGACTGAGTGGATTGAGAGCCATGCCTAGAGATGGGAGGACCTAGGTTCAAATCTGACCTCAGATACTCCCTGGCTGTGTGATTCTGGGCAAGTCACTTAACCTCAACTGCCTAGCCCTCACTGCCTTAGAACTGATATTTATTATCAATTCTAAGACATTAAGGGTTTAAAAAATATTTGTTATTGAATGATATTCAAACTCTGAATTTCTGATTTTTTTCTCTCCCTCCATAACCTGTCACTATAATCTAGGAAGTCAGGACTCAGTAGTTCTATGAATAAGAAACAGCAACCTCAGGAATGTCAGAACTTTTCTAATTCTGTGTTTGAAGTTAGGAAGACCAAGGTTTTTGTAAATTATGTGATTATCCGCAAATGGCAATATTGCTCTGTCCCTCAGTTACCTCATCTGTAAAAATGGGAATAATAATATCTGGATAACACCCTTCTCATTCATCCTAATTCTCTTCTGCTCTGGGCATTGGGGATTGGGTCTGAGGGAAGAAATAGCAAGTAGAGCAGAGAAAAATCATACATCAGAGAGCAGCAGTCAAGATCCTGGAAGTCCCTCAGACACAAGCCTGATCTGGATTTAGGAGTGTGAGACAATACCTCCATGGCTTGGGCAGGCTCTCACTTCCACTGACCCTGGCCATTGATGGGTAGGCTGTGTTCATTTGAAGTCTAATCCCTGGCAGTAAGTAAACAAATCATCAATCCTCATGAGTTCCAGTTCATAATGGATCACGTGTTCCATGCTCTTGAAAAATGAGTAATCTATGGACTTAGCTCCAGTTGCAGTGTTGTTATGTCTCTCTTAAATGACCAGTCTTATAGAAACTGAATTGGGGGGCAGCTGAGTAGCGCAGTGGATTGAGAGCCAGGCCTAGAGATGTGAGGTCCTAGGTTCAAATCTGGTCTCAGACACTTCCCAGCTGTGTGACTCTGGGCAAGTCACTTGACTCCCACATTGCCTAGCCCTTACTACTCACTCTTCTGCTGTGGAACCAATACATAGTATTGATTCTAAGATGGAAGGTAAAGGTTAAAAAAAACTGAATTGAACTTCCTGTGAGGATAATTTTAATTAATTTAACATTAAATTAAATTAAAATAAATTAAAAATAAATTAAATTAAACATTTAACAAATGTTTAAGGGAGGACTCAAGGGTTTCATTGTCTAAAACTCCTGGGTCTAGATCAATCTTATGTCTAATGGGACTTCCAGTATCTGGAAGGATAGTGGGTAAGCACTGGGGAGATATTTAATGCTTTTATTCATTTATGCATTGTGTTCTTGTTATTAAGTACTATTTATTTACTGATTCTATGCTAATTAAAACTGCTGTATTCAGTCTTCCAGCCTGTTTATCTGCTTTCATATTAATTTAAGACCACTATTGAAGGTCATGTGTCTATTATTCATCATAATATGGTATATCCAGAAGAAGATAGGCTTATCAGGTGGAGAAGGGCTCAGAGCAGAATGATGATTGGTGACCTCCCCATGTCCAAATACCCAACCAACAGGTGATATTTTCTGAAAGTAAGAATTAGAGCTGAGTGATAGAAGGTCTTGGCCTTTCTGGTAACCAGAGAGAACACAACATTCACTCAGTTGTTCCACCCCAGCAGTATATGAGTGAACTGGTCAAGTAAGCAGGGAACTCTCAACAAGCATCCAACAAAGCACCCAATGATTAAACCCGTGACACCTATGTCACTGGGTTGTTTTGAGAAACCAATGAGGTAAAATATATAAATTGTTTTGTTAAATGTAAGGAGCTAATTATACATTAGTTATTTATAATTATTAGCCATCTACCCTAGATTTTGTTTAGTAGCATGGACGCCATCATCACACACCAACTGCCTTTAGAAATGAGGAGAAGAGAAAAAAATGAGATAGGGAGAATTCTCTTGAAATTGAGATTCAAGGTTGGGAATCCTTTTTTTTATGTATACATATAGCAAGAGATTATATTACTTGAAGGAGAAGGGAAGGAAAAGTAAAAAAGGAAGTCAAAATGGCTTGCCCAAGAATTTCCCCCACCTCATCTTCAATAGTTCATGTAAATGCTCACTCTATACCAACCCTCACCCCTCCATCTCTACTCTCCTCTATCCCGTTAGGAGGTACCAGGAGAGAGATCTCAAAGACAGAATACTTTTGTTTGGTTGGTTTTGTTCTTATGATCATCCCAAGGCTTTATATTTTGTGAATATAATATAAATTTGTACCCATATTTCCTTTGAGGAAAGAAAGTTTTGAAAATCCTTTTTGGTCTCAGCCCTGCATTTTGATTGAGCAAGCAAGCATACTATGGAAGGATGCTGGAGGTCTTGTGGCTCCTTGGAAAATACTTGTGTCATGTCCCACATGACTCCTAGTGCCCAGAAGACTAGCCTCTGACTTGGACTGAGGCCTAGGCTTTCCAGCCAGGGAGACCTAGAAGGAGTGACATCATCAAGGGGAAAAATTAGGGATCAAGGAAACAGCAACTTTCTAGGTCTGGGGATTTGCCTGGTGGAGCAGCTTATGCCCTATAGTCTTTGGCTAGGATAATGCCCTCTTTGTGGGCATGTGCACTGTTGCCTCAGTACAGAGTTTGCCAGGGTCTGTTACTAGAAAACCAGAGGGATGTAGGTCCAGGCTGTTCTCCCCCCTCTTAACTGAGGACATTTCTTACATCACCCACCCCTTCACCATCACTGTGTTAGGAAGTAACATGATTCCCTTTAGACTTTTCTTGGTGAGGCAGCTCAAAATCCCCTTGGTCTCTACAAAGGCATAAGGTGATTATGAGCAACAAACTCAGATTAGTTAGGTGGGACCATGTGGCCATGTACCTTTTCTCTTACCAGCTTTTACAATCTAATAATAATTATAAATTAACATACAGTCTCTAAAGAATTTTAATCCTAACAATTTTTAATCTATCTGTTCTGTGTATTTTTTTTAACTTTTCAATAATGTTACATGTAAAAACAATTTGGCATTAATTTTTTAATATTTTGTGCTCCAAATTCTCTCCATCCTTTCCTCCCTTTCTGAGATGGTAAGCAATTTTATATTGGTTAAACGTGTGCTATCATAAAAACCATGCTTCTGTTTTTGAAAAAGTGTTTTAAAAAGTACAATTCTTGAATTATGCTTTTCAAAAATGTGATATATTTCAGCCATCAAAAATGTGTTTGGGTAATAAATGCATTAATCAATGTATTTATACAGAGATTTGGAGTCCTAAAGTAGCCTCATTTGATACCTACTTTTTTGGTTTAAACACTTACCTTCTCTCTTGGAATCAATACTGTGTATTATTAGTTCCGACACAGAAGAGCACTAAGGGTAATCAGGATTACATGACTTACCCAGAGTCATATGGCTAGGAAGTGTCTGAGGTCAGATTTGAACAGAGAACCTTCTAACTCCAGGCCTGGCTCTCTATCCACTGAGTCATCTAGCTGCCCCCTGATGATAACTTTTGCCTCTTAGAATCCCTAGCTTCCTTGAGGCTCAACTGAGGTTTCATTTATAATCAGAAACCTATCCTGTTACCCTTACTTCCTTCCCTCCAAATGATCACAAGCATACTCTTCTGTTTACATGCCTACCTAGATTTTTTACTTACATAAAGTAAAAAAACCTCTTTGAGGTTTGGAGCTATTTTTCATTTTCTCTTTGTTTTCTTCACACCTAGCACCATACTTTGAACTGTGTGATCACTTAATAAATGTCTGTTGTACTGGCTTGGGTCTCAGAGGAGACCTATGAGGTGGATCGTGCAAGTATTATTATCCCCATTTTTATGGATGAAAACATCGAGACTCAGAGAAATAAAATGTCTCACTCAAGATCATATCACCAGTAAGAGAAACCAGATTTCAAACTCTACCCTCCTGATTCCCTACTTTAGTGCCAGTTTCACTATAAAGATTATTGGGTCATTCATCTGAAGCTTGAGGAGTCTGTAAAGTCTTCCATCTTGTAGATGAGAAGACTGAGGCCCATAGAAGTTATGTGACTTGCCTAAGGTCACCCAGGAATAAGGCACAGGGCCTTTGACTTCAAAGCCAAAACTCTTGTACTTCTATCCTTGGCTCTAAAATTGCTAGTGATGAAGATGAAGATGAAGTACAAGGAAAGGTTCTTTCCTTAGGTGCTACATGATCATGAAACCATAGACTCTGCTAGCACAGCCATAAGCTTCTCTGTGCTCTTTCCATCACCTACTGCATGTCCTCCATCTCAAATCATGAAGAAGGCTTTGGAAATATGTGTTAACTTGACAAAGGTAGGTGGGATTCCCAGGTAAATCTTTGGACATAGGCAGTGTGAAGCAAGGATGAGAGGAAGATATCCTAGGTCATTCTAAACCAATCCAACAAACATTTCTTTAATGCCTATGTACAAGGTACTGCACGATGGCTATTTGGGAGGTTGGGAAAACAAAGACGGGACAATATGGTGGCAGAGTGGATAGAAAGCAAGGTCTGGAGTCTGGAAGTCTTCAGTTCAAATCCAGCCTCAGACTCTTATTAGCTATGTGTCCCTGGACAAGTTTCTTAACCCTGATGCTTCAGTTTCCTCATCTGTCAAATGAGCTGGAGAAGTAAATGGCAAACCATCCCAGTATCTTTGCCAAGAAAATTTCAAATGAGGCCATGAAGAGCCAGACACAACTGAAATAATTGAACAAGCACAAAGATAAGAACTAATAAAGTAGCCTCTATTTCAAGGAGTTTATTAATTTTTTATTGGAAAAATGGGCATTCTCTGTCTCTACCAGTCAGTCCTCATGATGACAAGAATTTGCCGAGTGTAACTCAAGCTATTGTTGTACCTTTTCTTCTCTTGTAAAAGTACTAAAGTCACCGAGTCAGTAGATGGGCCTTTGGGGAATGCACTTTTGAGTGCATTTATTATCTCTGCCCTAGCGGTGAAGATTCTACCTCTGGTGGGTCCACTCGAATGGCCCAAAGTTTGAGCTCCAATTCCTAAGGTTAGCATATGGCTTATAGCTGGGTGTTTTTAAACTAACCAGCAGAGGAAAGCAAAACATACAACCAACTTCCTCAGTGAGAGCAAGGACCTCAAAAACCACATCTAGGCACTTTGACAAAAATAACCCGCCTATAGCTATGGAAATTCTAAATCTACACTTGGCATCATGGAAAGTTTCTACATTGACCTCATTTTACAAGGTGAGTTGCCCTGTGAAGTTCTGGTGGTATTTCAATTTGTTTTTGCCAAGTTTTTCTGGGAAAAACAGACCAGTGCTTATTATGACAGATTCATTGCTCAGATTCTAAGGGACACGACTTCATGAAGTTCTAGATGGAAGGTATTGCATGGTGATATTGACAAGTTAGAGGACCCTGAACACGTTTAGAAATATTTTAGAAAAAGAAGGAAGCTGAGTTTTGGAAAACAATTTGGAATTGGGCTCCGAAAGCTGTTAAACTGTACATACACTTTTACTCAGTAATATCACTCTTAGGGTCTATATACCAAAGAGTTCAAAGGAAAAGGAAAAGGACACATATGTATGAAAACATTTGTTACAACTTTTTTTAATGGTTGCAAAGAATTGGAAACCAAGGAAGTACCTATCAGTTGTGGAATGGCTGGACAAGTTACAGTATTTGAATGTGATAGAATGCTCTTGAGTTTTAAGAAATGATGAAAGGAGGGGGCAGCTGGGTAGTTCAGAGGATTGAGAGTCAGGCTTAGAGATGGGAGGTCCTAGGTTCAAATCTGGCCTCAGACACTTCCCAGCTGTGTGACCCTGGGCAAGTCACCTGACCCCCATTGCCCACCCTTACCACTCTTGCACCTATGAGACAATACACCGAAGTACAAGGGTTTAAAAAAAAATGATGAAAGGGACAATTGCAAAAAAACATAGGCAGACTTGCATGAACTGATAAAAAATGAAGTGAGCAGAACCAGGAGAAAATGTACATGATAATAACAAAATTATAAAGACAAACAACTCTGAAAGACTTAGGAACTCTGATCAATGACCAACCATAATTCCAGAGGACTCATGATGAAACATGCTACCCACATCCTGATAGAATGCTGATGGACTTAGAGTGTGAATTGGGACTTTTTTGGGGGATATGGCTCAAGTGGAAATTGGTTTTGATTGATTGTATTTGGAATGGGTCTTGTTTTTCCTGCTTTCTCAATGGGTGGGCCAAGACCGATGAGAGGGAAAGAATTCAAAACAAAAATAATTACACTGATAATAACATCATCATCAAAATAACATTATACCTTTGGTTGCTGAAAACTCCTACCCTTTTCTTTTTACATGGATTATTGTTAAGATAGGTTACCCCATCCTGTTTTATTTCAGTTAACTATTTTTTAGCCTAAGTGCAAGAGTTTAATAGTTATTCTTTTATAAATTTAATCTTATTCGTTTGGGCCAGTATTCTAGCTAATCAAAAGGTTTTTTTTTTTAAAACCCTTACCTTTCATCTTAAAATCAATACTGTATTTTGGATCCAAGGTAGAAAAGCGACAAGGATTAGGCAATGGGAGTAAGTGACTTGCCCAGGGTTACACATTTAGGAAATGTTTGAGGTCATATTTGAACTCAGGACCTCCCATCTGGCTCTCAATCCATTGAGCCACCTAGCTCCCCCCAATCAAAAGTTTTTCAAGTGCTCAATAAGTATTTATTGATTTAAGTTCTTGAGTTTCTTTTCTCATTTATCCCACACTGTATTTGAAATTTTTCAAAACCCTAAGCATTTAGCATAGACAGAAATTTGGCACTGCTAGGAACACACTTTGCAATCAATGTGAATTGCAGAAAGAACTTCAGCTTGGGACTCCCTTTACGGAGAGGCTGAAGATGAAGCAATCCTTGCTCATCTGATGTGAATTAATAGGGTTATAGAATTTTAGGGAAGGGACCTTTGAGTTTGTTTAGACCAACTGCTTCACAGAAACACAGAATTTCAGAAGAAAAGCTCTTGGAGCCTATCTAGTCCAACTTGTTCTCTTACTACAAAACACCCACAAATATTTTGGTCTAAGCTTGGGCCAGTACAGTTATTCAGGTTAAGGAATAGAATGGGGAAAACATTCATAATGATAAAATTCAATAAAATAAATCTATTTCAAACTCAAGATTCAAAAGGATAGAATTAATAATTACTAATTCAAATGAAAGCTTTCTCTCTCCAACTCTATATTCATATAGGGGCACTTTGGATCAACAAGAAGTACCATAAAGCAGCTGTAATTTTGTTAATAAGAAGAAAATAGAGAAGCATGGAGAGAGAATGGAGGAGTCCATCAATAAGCATGTGAATTGTCTTAGCTACAGATTAAGTCCCCACAGATTAAGCTTTTTGTGCTTCAGGAGTCAAAGAAGTCAGGTCAAGGACTCAAGTCCTAGTTCCCTACAACCACCTAAGTCCTAAGAATTCCTTCCTGACTTAAAGTGAAAGTAACTCAAAACAGATAGCAATCGTTGTTGGGTTGAAGACCTTCAGTGAAGGGATCTTCTACTCTCATTACCTTCAAATGCAAGGCATTCTACTTCTGCGTAGGTATCATTGTTAGAAAATTTTCCTTACATCAAGACTATATATGTCTTTTTGCAACATCCACCCAGTCACCCTAGTTTCAGAGTGGTTAATAATTTTAAATCAAGACCTAAATTACATGAAAAGACAGCCTATTTGATGAGGACACCCCAGATTAATGATCTGTTTCCTCTCCCTACCCCATCATCCAGCCCAGATGATGAAATCAAAGAAGGGGTAGATAACAGAGAAAACTGGGTGTGCATGAGTTAAAGGAAGTACAATGATATTTCCATACCCTGCTACCGCTTTACAAAAGTATGAAAGTATTTTTCTTGATGGAATTAGAGGGCAGTTTGTGACTAAATAATTGGAAATATGGCTGTGTCCATGGTAGCTTTTAAAATGATAGCTTGTTAGTTTAGACTCAGACCCCTGGTGGCAGAAAAAAAGAGTTACCTATGGAGGAAAAACCCAACTCTTGAGATGGAATTGCTCTTTGCTTTCTTCCTGTACCTCTATCAGAAGGTAGAAGGAGAGGGAGAGAATTTTTCCAGAGCTTTGCAGTGGAGTTGTTTGCCCACTAGGAGACTTCATAATAAAAAAAAGAGTTAAGGTAGAGAGAGACCCAGATGGGATAGTGGTAAAGGAGTAAAAAAGACACCACTGCAGAAATTTCTGAGAAGAGTGATATTTGGAAGCACAGAAGAGAGACAGTTGTGGGGACATGGAGCTAACTATAGCACTGAAAGTCAATAATTGAGCTACAAATAGCAGCAGAACCAGGGAATCCAGTTTAGTGATCTACTTAGCAAGGAATAGCATAAAAGATTCACAAGAAAACAAAGGATATTTGGACCTTGCAGTTCTGTGCATGTGAATTGTCTTAGCTACATTTATTTCCTCCATGTGTGCCTTATTATCAGGATGCTCTATGTGTATTCTTACTCCTCCCACTAATACAATACTGTATTTGTGAGAGATTGCATCCTAGGCTATAGGATAGAGGGGCAATGTTTAATAGCTACTTTTTTAAACTTAGTTTGTTACTATATTTTGGCTTAGGTGTATCAACTGAATGATTTTAAAAAGTCAACCCTTACTTTCTACTTAGTATCATTTCTAAGGCATAAGAATGGCAAAAGTTAGACAAATGAAGTTAGATGATTTGCACAGGGTCATACATGTAGAAAGTGTCTGAGGCCAGAGTTAAACTCAGATCCTCCCAACTCCATCCCTGGTGCTCAATTCTCTGTGCTAACTGCCCCTACTGGCTGACTATTTATTTAAGTATGCTAGTGAGGGTTCATGAACTGTAGCTTTAGTAGTGCACTTCCGCAGAATATCTTTGAACCCTAGGATAGTAGCTTCCATCTAGAGGACTCAATCAAAGAAGAGGAATGTGAACTGCAGGAGGGTGGTCCCTAAAAGGAGCACTATAGTAATAAGATGTCATCTAAATCCTTTAAATGAGTTTAATATCTAAGTTGCGATGAATTATATTGTGGATTATTGAAGGAACCCGAAGATGTGATTAAGCAATCACAAAGAATGGGAAGGATGTCAAAAGACCAGAGGAGAATTAATGTTTCTATTTTTTTTAAAAAGGAAGAGAAAGTAGATCTAGAAAAGTGGAAGGCAGTAAGTTTGCAAAAAAAAAGTTTGCAAAAATCTATTTTGTATCTATATTGCATCTATATTTGCATCTATTAAAGGTGAATTTTGAGGACTTAGAAAAGAAATAGGTGATCACTAGAACTAAGCACGGACATGCTAAGAGTGCCAAGCAAAGCTAACTCCATTTCCTTTGCTTTTTTGAAAGATTAATAGATCAGTAGTTCAGGAGATTGATCAATGATGTATCTTGATCCATTGGGATTTTTAAAAATCTCTCATAATATACATATAGACAGAAGATAAAAACATGAACTGGCTAATAAATACAGTTATCTTGAATGGAAAAATTAAACATCAGAGCCAGGAGATTGCCATCCTAGAGCAGTACTTTTATTCAACCATCTATCTGAAATTATATTGACCATCAAAATCTTAATGCAAAAAGGTCCTTGTTTTTAAAAACCTACAAACTTAAAAAGATATATATATATATATACATATATATATATATATATACACACACATATATATGTATATAGACTTCTCTTTCTCCCCTCATCTTTCTCCCTGTATTTGGCTCTTGCCCTTTCCAGTTTTTCCTTCTTATTGATTGTCAGAGCTATGACACTGAGGCTTCAGAGGGTGGAGAAAATTGTAGATGTTTTACCAGTCTGCATTATAGTTTGGGTTAAGGAACTCGGTCCCAGAGAGAGATGTGTAGTTGTGTGCCATGGGGTTTTGTCCTTGGTATTGTACTGCTCAACATTTTCATCAATAATTTTGATGCAAGATGGCTAGAATAACCTCTTCACCAAGAGGAGGCAAGACATACAGATAAGAATAGTCAGAGTGATTAATCAATGGCCTGTGAGTACAGATCCTAGCTCAGAGAAATTCTATCAACCCATTTCTTTATCTCCAGATCATCTGACCTACCATACAACAGGAGTATTCAAGGGTGGTTGGGGTTTGTTTATTCTAGATTAAAGAATTCAGCTTCTCTTGTCTGCCTTAGAATCAAACTTCATTATCCCAAAAGAAGAAATAATAGGGGTGCCTATTAATTGGAAAAGGAACCAAACAAGATATATTAATATAGAAGAATATTATAGTCAAAAAGCTCCAAATATAAAATCTTCTGTTTGCTATTTAAAGCCCTTCACAATTTAGTTTGAGGCTTTGTCTATTTTTCCTAGCCTGATTATCATAAAAACATAGATGACACATATCAAATGTGTGAATGACATGCTAATACAATGTCTTGTGTGTAAGTAACTTAGATAAAGGCATAGGTGGCATCCTTATCAAATTTGAAGGTCATAGAAAGACAAGAAGAATGAGCTAGCACCTTGGATAGCAGAATAAGTATTTATAATAAAAGCGTTTGACAACGTGAACACTGAGCCAAATCTGTTAGGATAAAACTTAAGAGAGATAAATGGAAAATTTTGAAGTTGGCATTTTCAAAAATCAACTTCATGTGTACTAGACAAGTGAAACGTGGCCAGCCAGAAGCCTTTCTGCAAAAGATCTGGTGATTCCAGTGAATGGCAGGTTCAGTGTGCATACACACTGTGATAATGTGGCCAAAAAGAACTGTCATGGTCTTAAGTTAAATCAAGAGAGGCAGCGTGTCCAGTAAAGATTCCAGGAAATGGAACTTCTTCTATTCTCTGCCTTGATCAGACACATCTAAGATATTATGTTTGGCTTGAAGTGCCTGAATGTAATTTTAGGAATGACACTGTTAAGTTGGAAAATATCCAGAGAATAGTGATAGAGACTGAAAGGCTTCTGCTTCCTTTTATAGGACCATCAGTTGACAAAACTGAGGACTGTAAGGCAGAAAAAGAGAATATTCATGAAGGACATGAGAACTGAAGGGCTGTAATGGAAGAGACATTAAATTTGTTTTGCTTGGCCCCCAAAGGCAGAATCAGGAGTAATATGTGGTTGTTGCAAAGAGACTCATTTAGAATAGATGTAAGGGAAAATGCCCTAGAAGTTAGAGAAGGAAGGAAGGGAGGATGAAAGGAAGGAAGGATGGAAGGAAGGAAGGATGGAACGAAGGAAGGATGGATGGAAGGAAGGATGGAAGGAAGGAAGGAAGGAAGGACATTCATACTAAGACTGAAGGTAAGGGTTTTTAAAAATTAAATTTAAAATAAAAAAATAAATCATATAAAAAGGACCTAGTGATTTTAGCTGACTGAAAGTTCAATATGAGCCCACCATATGGCTCTCCAAAGAGCTAAGATAATCTTAATTAATTAAAGCATAGTAACAATGACAAAGGAAGTTATAACCCTACATATCTCTATATAGCCTCACCTATATCTCTTCTTCTTGTGACTCAATTCCTCAAAAAAAAGTGTCTATTCTATGCCTCTATTTCCTCTCTTCTCACTCTTTGATGTGGTTTCTGACCTCATCATTCAACTCCAATTGCCCTTGCCAAAGGTAACAAGGATCTCTTAATTGCCAAAACAAATGACCTTTTCTCACTTCTCATTCTTTTTGTCCTCTCTTCAATTTCTGATATCTTCATCATTCCTTTTTTGTATACTCTTTCCATTTGTGGGTCATAAAAATCCAATCTGCAACAAAAGGAAATTGAGGCAGGGCTCTAATCATAAACAGTTTATTGGGGAAACAAGTAGTCCTTAAGCAATTAAATCCAAGACCTTCCTTGAAGTCAAGGATCTCTCTACTCATCCAGAAATCTTTTGTAGGTTTTGGGAGGCCACTAATGGGGCATGATCATGGGGTTTATGATCAACCATCTGCAGAAGCAGGAAAATAACCATAATTGGCTAAGGGAGACATCAATCAACTATTTATACTTTGCAGTATTCAGAGGCTTTCCACTGGCAACGTCTTGGGGCCTTCCATTTATCATTAATATTCTGAAGGTATAGCATATAAGAACATTTATGAGAAGGCAACTGTGATTTTTTCAAGCATAGTTGTGTCATAGGAGTGGGGGTTGAGATGGACCGACACAGCAAATTCCTAACACAAATATAAGCCCTTATATTGGGCTCCACTAATTAAAGTATAAATCTAGCCTATAGTAGAAGTAATATTATCATCAATACATGGTGGATTAATTATAAGCTATATGATTCGTTCTTAGAGCATCAACTAAATAAAACTTTATTCCATTTAACTTACTAATGCAATTACTGATATCCATCGAATTACAATGAACTGAGTCAATACTGATTAGATTGAATAGGGGTATCAAAATTATTTTTGCACTCTCTAGAGTCTCCTGACACTACTCTTACCTGGTTTTCCTTCTATCTATCTGATCATTCCTTGTCATTCTTCTTTGCTGGACCTTCATCTATTCCCACCTAAGATTCTGCCTTGAACTCTCTTCTCTCTATATACAATCTCCCTTGGAGATCTCATCAACTCTCAACTTCGTGTAAATTTAACACTAGCCCATCAAGACAACCTTTGGATGTTAAACAAAGGATCTTACTTATGAACCTCTGAACTATATCTCTCTAAGACAATGGACTGAGTTCTCCCTACATCCCTGCACTACTGGGAGACACTGTATTGGTGCTATGTGCCATGCGGTGTCTCCTGGGATCCACAAGACTCTTGTCTCTTGCCCTATCTGACTCCCTAGTGTTGAGGAAGACCTGTCTCTTGCCCCAGGTGAGGTCAGGGTCCTCCAATCAGATGGGCTTTCAAAAAGGAAGTCACACAGAGCATAAAATGGACTATGGAAAGGAAATAGGTCTCTTTTGCCTCAGAACCACAGAGAGAGGAGATGGCTAGGAGAGTGTTGGCAAACCTACAGTGTGGCTGTGCAGCTGACTTGTGGGAGAAACAACTAGGAGAGTACCAGCACATACACACACACACACACACACACACACACACACACACACGCGCGCGCGCACGCGCGCGCGTGCACACACATGCACGCACACACAGTTGGGTTCAGGGCTGGCCAGGAAAGTACCAACGAGCCTGAGGTCTGGCTGTGAAGCTGGTGCAGTCTAATCAGCCACATGTGGCTGGCACCTTTTCTTTCTCTGGCCTGCTTTTTATTATTTAAAAAATAATTATAAAGTAATATACAGTGTCTAGAGAATTTTAATCTTAAGAGGATCAATTCTGATCTCTATGCTGATTGTTCCTAGATTTATATATCTAGTCTTATACTTTCTCCTGACCTTCAAGCATTCATCTCCAACTGCCTATTCACCTTTCTTGTAGACTATTTCAATAGTCTTCTGAATAGACTCCCTATCTCCAGTTAAGACTCAAAATGGGGTCACAGAGAGTCATGGACATGACCGAAATGACCAAAAAATAACAAAATGAGAAGGTCTGCCTCATCACAGAAATTTCTCATCAAGAAAAAGCTGAATGAGTCTGTATTGGGGATTTTGCATAGCAGAGACCTGTATTGGGTGGGAGGTTGGGCTGAATGACCTTCCAGGTCCCTTTCGGCTTTAATATTTAATATTCTATTAAACAGAAACTAGCAGGAGTACATTCTCTAAGGGTGTGGAGAGCCCCAGCTAGCCAGTGAAGAGCTTAATGGAAAGGAAACTCTGTACTTTCAAATCCTTTGCTTAGACCACGTCTTTGCCTACTTTGTGGTAAGACTCATCGAGCTAGGAAGTTTAGTTTACTGCTCTACAGAAAACACAATGAAGTAAAGTAGGATGAGACCTTCATTTGGAGTCAAAATACCTGGGTTTGAATTCTAGCTCAGTTGCTTTTTAGCTTTGGGGAAATGACATCCTTTGGAGAAGTCGCTTTGGGGACTTTGGAACCCTCAGTTTCCTCTTCTGTACTATGAGAAGGCTGAACTAGATTTTAAACTTCATTCTAGCTCTAGATTCTGTTATCTTAGAATGAAGGGGTTAGAAATGGACTTATCCCCATCTCTCCATTCCTATCAATGTATTGTTTTATTTTCTCCCCCAAGACCTCCTTTTGTTCAAACTCCAACCTGATTTTACACACACACAAACACACACACACGTATGTATGTATCCATTTATATGTATGTATGTGTATATATATATATATATGTATATATATAGGAGAGGCAGGCATCCAAAGCTGAATTGGCCACTNTTTTCTTTTTCCTTCCTTCCTTCCTTCCTTCCTTCCTTCCTTCCTTCCTTCCTTCCTTCCTTTCTTCCTTCCTTCCTTCTTCTCATCATTTTATGCTTATGTAGAGACTTTAGGTTTCTGGAATTCAGCTAACACTACAGTCATATTCAAAGTACTCTTTGGCTATTAATGATGAAGACTGGATGCAACTTCCTAAGGAGACACTACTTGTTTGGGGAATTGGCCTGGGGCCTAGTCTCTCATTTCAAAACCCACTTTGAGTCCATTATCAAGAACATGTATCAAATGGATGTGACACTATAATTCAGAGTGTTCACCAGGCACTGTCCTTGTACTCTAGAGACTCAGCGCCTCATCAACCATGTGGTCATGTGTGAACAGAGGACATCTGAATGCCAAAGTAAAAACATTGAACAAGGATGTAGTTAGACCACTGGGGCTTCATCAGTGTGGTGCTTGAGTAGGGGTAGGGGAGTCAACCTGGGACAGATCACATTTTATACTTTCTGTCCCCCTCTTCTAAGGTGAGTCTTAATGTCATGGACAGTCTCAAAGATGAAAGGAGTATAATGTACAGAGAGCCTTGGATGATATCTCTCTACTAGGAGAATTTAGGAAGCTTGCTTCAGGGTAAATTGTGATGATGTGTAAGATGAGTTCCTTGGAAGGACTAGTCCAGGCCCAACATTCTGGTTCTGACTGACTGACTCGATGGTTGGGAAGACCCTTTTTCAACTGGTTCCACCAAGGCAAGAACTATTTGTGGCTTCAAAAAGACATGAATCAGCTTCATTGTCTCTTTTTGTTCTATTTATGTGTTAAGGAGGGTGGTAATCCCTTTATTTCTGGTACTCTGATATAAGGGGAAGGATAGTAAGACCTTCTTCCTCCTCTGAGGCCATATAGCCTCCAAGAAATGAATCTAGTTTCAATGGCCTTTTGATTCATTCTTTTATATGCCAGGTCCCCTGGAGAACTTTGGGTAAGTCTTGACCCTGTATTTTGCTGGAATTCCATGCTGCCATCTCCTCTACATTACAAAGGAGAAAGAATGGGCCTGAGTTCATACAATACAGAAATAACTATCCATCAGGAGAGAAAAAGAGGCAATGATGTTCTGCCAGCATTTGGAACACTAAATAATTTTATAACCTGACCAAAGGCTTTTCACACTGTTTCCAGTTCCTGCAGGGAAGCCATGTAAATGATTCCCTTAAGAGCCTAAGCTAGGATCATAGTCACGAGAATGAAAAGGAAGAAACAAATGTCACAGATATAATGAATGAAAGAAAAAGTATTTATTTAGTGTTTACTCTTTGCTAAGGATACAAATATAAAAAGACAAAAAACAAAAACACAAAAAAAGATAGATCCTCTCCTCAAGAAGCTTAGCAGAAAACTTAAAAAGAAAGGGGAGTGGTGGCCTAAAAGAGGTGTTTCATCCCACTATTTATTTAAATTATTTAATTTTTTGTTTACCATGTCCTCCTCTCCCACTTTCTCCCCAAGGAAGGAGTTAAATCACAGATGTAAACAAACAGATGAACAAAAATAGTGTGAGGCACTAGTAGAGAGAAAACATTTTCTTTAAATGACACAATACTTGCCCTCAAGAAGCTTAAATTCCATTTAGTAAAGTGGGACGTATTAGATAAGTACGTATGCAAGAAAGATCAAGAAGATGACAAAGGAAAGATCTAGACAATTTGTTCTTTCACAATTGAGTTAGAAAAAGACATTTTTTAACTGGGAGGAAGGGAAGAGAATAAGCATTTTTTTTCTTTCTTCGTTTTCCTTTTTTTTAATCTAAAATATTTTCCCATGGTTACATGATTCATGTTCCCCCCTCACTTTCCTCCCCCCTCCCGAATCTGACAAGCAGTTTCACTGGGTTATACATGTATCGTTGTTCAAAATCTATTTCCATGTTAGAGAATAAGCATTTTTACAGCATCTATCACGTGTCAAGCCCTGTGTTAAGCACTTTACAATATTATCTCATTTGAGGCTCACAGCAATTCTTCAAGGTAGGTGCTATGATATCCCTATTTTACCATTGAAGGAACTGAGGCAAACGATGACTTGTTTAGGATCATACAGACAATGTCTCAGGTAGGTTTTGATCCCCCTGCCTTCAGGACCAGCACTCTATCAATTATGCCATGGAGTTGCCTGTGTCTATCATGAAAGACTTCCTGAAAGATATGGCACCTAAACTGGTTCTTGATATGAGTCTGGTAAAGCAGAAAAGAGGAAGGAGTGCAAGTAAATCCTAGGCAACCATCTATACAAATGCTTAAAGGTAGGAGACATGACAGAGATTTCAAGAAATTTCCAAGCAAAGCTGGAACATAGAGTGCATTAAGGAAGTAAAGGGAAAACATTCCAATACATATCTATATATTCAGGATAGTTATGTGACTTCCAGCTAGTCAATCTTTCTGGACCCCAGGTTAGAAAGATAGGTGGGAATCAGATTGTGAAAAGTCTATAAATGGCATGCTAAAGTATAATAGCTAGAGCAGGGAAGTGGAAGTGACTAGACAGCTCCAGCTCTGTCTCTGATGTGAGGAGGAAAAGGAAGAGAAGGAGGAGAGAGAAGGAGAAGAAGAAGGAGGAGGAGAAGAAGAAGTAGATGATGAAGAAGAAGAATAAAGAGGAGGAGGAAGAGGAGGAGGAGGAGAAGAAGAAGTAGATGAAGAAGAAGAATAAAGAGGAGGAGAAGGAGGAGGAGGAAGAGGAGGAGGAGAAGGAGGAAGAGGAGGAAGAGGAGGAAGAGGAAGGAAGAGTGGAGGAGAAATAGTATTGTAATTATTGAAATCAAAAAGAACTTAAGAAAATTCGTTTGGTTTTGTTAAAGTAAGACAATATGCCTGATGCAGTATAATAATGATTTCATGCACATCGTTGAGTATGTGCTAAATTAACTTCATTGTAAATTTTACCTTATTAAACTGAGGATGGGAGAAAGGAGCTGTGTGAGAAAGCACATGGTTCAGGAATAAAAAACGACCAAAATCTTGTATATTACAAAGGAGCTTCGTGCTTTTGTATCATGAATACTTTCTTCGAGGGAAGAATTGGCAGAGGCTGGACATGGTGAGCACCACATAACATCACAAAAATTAAGTAGATTATATTTCAACAGAAAGGAAAAGCCTTGTTATTGATGTGGTCGTTATCCCTGAGTCAGCTGTCTGTGTACAGTCAGACTGTTGACTCACATTATCAGCTCATTGGAGCTAAGATCAGAATTACTTAAGAAGGAAAAAAAGATGGCATGCAATTGAAAAAACTTAATTCTGAGCTACTTAAACCAGTAATTACCAATGAAAAATGGGAAATGGATAGTGGAAATGGCATCAACAACTATAATAATTTTATACAAAATTTAACCAATATAAACTGATTGCCACAACAAGGAACTGCCAAAAGTACAGAAAGTACCTGAGTCAGCAAACATCTGACTTCCTTGCCAGACAGAGAGAAATGGCTGCCAAAGGCATCACTGGATTAGACTATAAACTCATTTGCAAAATCTTATTAAGTATGATGGACAATTATAAGCAATATTGTCTCATGAAACAGAGAGAAGCAGTAGAGGGGGAAACCATTTTAAAGAAATCTTGACAAGATATCCAACAGAACCAAGCCATCCTGAGGGCTGACTTGAAAGGATTAAATGGAAGAACAACCAGAAGAAAAATGAAAAAGATTTGTAAAACAATCTGCTTTTTCACCAAGAACAATGGAACCACCACACTTGAATTTCAACCTCACAGTCCCATATGCACTTAGAGGAGAGGTAGAAATAGTGCCAAAGAGAACAAAGATAGGAAAAGCAGAAGAACTGAACCAAATGTGGACAAAGGAGATCCTTGATGGAGGTGACACAATTGTGATAGCATTGATGAACTGATATACCAGGTTTCTGGAGAAAGGGAAGATTCTAAAACCAAGATAAAATCTTGGGTCTTATTAACGTGAAAAAAAAGCAATGTTAAGAACTTTTAAGCTCTATGTTATTTCTTCCATCTATGTAAAATCTTTAATGAGGTTCATCTATGAACAAATCCAGGGAATCTTTGATGCAGCTTCTTGTAGTAACAAGCGGACTTTCACAAACAAAATTCAGTAGGAGACCACAGCTTTACCACTTCAGGAGAAGAAATTGGATGGATCGCCTTTGGGAAATTATGATTTATTGGCCTCCAACATTCCCACAGAATCCCCCCAAAAGGTCATCTTTAAAAGAGAAAAAATGTAGGACTATCCTTTTGACACCATGGTATTATTATATTGTAGTGAAACATGGACTATAAACTTCTCTGAAAAATTAGAGATGAATATTATATACAAGACTTATACTTATTACATTTATACATTGATAAGTACATGGTAGCTGCAGGCAGGCCACCACATTTAACTAATAAGGAACTCTGAAGAAGGAGAGTAAAAAAATGTCAACAAAGAATTATATGATAGGAGAGAAGATGGACTGATCATGTGGTGAGGGTAAAGAATGACAGATGGACAGAATGTGCCACTGGCACCCCAGAGATGTCAGAGGAAAGCTAGGAAAACGTACAGGACATTGGATTAGCCCCCTATGGCAAATGTATGTGAGAATATGAGTAAGAGTTGCATTGGATGGGCAGGCATGGACAATTATGATCTTGAGCATGAGAAATATCTAGCAGTATCTTCTACCTGGTGTTAATTTGGGAAGGGGTATACTGATGAGGGAAGCATGGCACAGACACAGAGCACTGAATTTGGAGACATAGAACTTGGTCATATTTAGATTCTGCCTTTTAGTACTTATGGGACCTCAGGCCAGCCACTTAACACTTTTTGGGCTCATTTTCCTTAATTATAAAATAAGCAGGTTAAATCAAATGACCACCACATTTCCTTCCAGTTCTAAATTTTGCTCCTCTGACTTCCTGGCCTGGGGAATCTCCAGCAGAGCCAAAGGTGTGCCCTGACTCCCTTCTGTTGGACATGGGTTCTGGCCCTTTCTGTTGAATGTGAACTCTAACTCCTTGTTGAAAGATGTGAATTTCAGTGAAAGTCTGTCCAGCTCCATGAAGGATGCCTCGAATTTCCTATGATTCCAAAGGTCCAAATATTAAAGCAGAGCTTAAGGGGGCCCCTAGCCATTTTGAGGGTGACTGTGGAGGAAGTGGAAGAGGGAAGAGTCAGAGCAGAAAAGAAAAGTGACTCAGGACAGGACGTGGGAAGTAGTGAGAAGTAGCATTAAGCTTGTTATTAGTCATTTTGTCTGGAAAATGTAGCACTTCCTGTTGCTGCTCCTTCCTACTATGTGCTCCCCACTGAGCTAGGCAGGGTTGCAGGGCTCAGTAGGATTGTGGCTTCAGTTCCCAGTAGGCTTTTATTTCAGACTCTCAACATAGTTTGGCTTTGAAGGGTCCCAAGGATGGTAGAGGATCATGTTGGTGGGAGAATGGCAGGAGAATGTCTCAGAATGTAGCTACTGGCAGGGCCCTTTGAGATCATCCAATCTGATACCCTTATTTAATAAATGGGGAAATGGCAACCCAGGAAATTAAAGAAAAAAGGCCAGGGTCATATAGTAATTTTGTGCCAAAAATGTTGAGACTTGAATTCCTATTTACTTCAAGTCTAGCAGCCTTTTGACTGTACCACAAAGAAAGCAACTGTTTCTTTTCCAGGCTGTCCCAAGTGTTCTGGCCCAAACAGGCACATCAAGTATTTCAAATTCCAATAGAAATGCAAGGGAATTTCCTACCAATAGAAGACAGAGAAAAATTCAGGTCTGCCTTAATAAAAAATTAAGCCCCTACTATGTGCTAAGCCCCAAGAATTTAAAAAAAAAAAGAAAAGGTTAAAAACAGTGCCTGCCCTCAAGGAGCTCATAGTCTAATGGGGAAAGACACCATGAAAACAATTATGTAAAAATCAAGATATACATGTGTGTATGTATACATACATGTATATGACAGAGACAGAGTAAGAGAGACAGAGAGGAGTAGCTAGGTAGTGCAGTGGATAGAGTTCAGGGTCTGGAGTCAAAAAGACTCATCTTCATGAGTTCAAAACTGGCCTTAGAAACTTACTAACTGTGTAACCCTGGGAAAATCTCTTATTCCTGTTTGCCTCAGTTTCCTCATCTGTCAAATGTGCTGGAGAAAGAAAGGGCAAACCACTCCAATATCTTTGCCAGGAAATGAGGTCGCAAAGAGTTGGCCATGACTGAAAAAATGACTGAATAACAAATATAGATATATATGTAGATATATATATATATACACACATATATATGTATGTATATATGTATGTAGGTCTTCCACATCGTGACTTTTCCCATTGCAATTCTGGTATACTGTTGGTTGGGCCAAGAAATTAAATAGGAATTTTTTGGAGAGTTTTGCAGAAGTTGCAGATAATACACAATGGCCAGTAGATGACACAGAAAAATTTTAGAAAATACATAGCCTATACTTAACCCAAATTTTACAGTAAAATGCTATAAATATCCTATAAAAGAAAAAGAAAAAATTCTGATTTCTTTGGTTCAGAGGGCCAAAGTAATTTTGCATGGATTATTGAGATCATGGGGCTACCGTGCCCTCCTAGCCCTGATAGGGGTAGAAGGGATACCTGTGTGTGTATATACATATATAATGTGGGAATACATATATATGTGTATATATGTTATATATATTCATGATAAACTATAATTAACAAAGGAAAGGAATATAGGACAATCTGAAATGCTGAGCTCTGCCTTCCCTAGGAACTCATACTTGGGGAAATGAAGACATGGTCCCCAGGAAAAGTGTCATCTCATATAGGGTTGGGGTAGTGGTGGTCAGGATTTGTCATGGAATGGTAGTTAAGGAGAGAGACAGAGACACAGAGAGAGACAGAGACACAGAGACAAAGAGACAGGGAGACAGAGACACAGAGAGACAGAGAGACAGAGACAGAGACAGAGAGAGACAGAATGAGAGAGACAGATAGACCGACAGACAGACAGAGACAGAGACAGAGACAGAGACAGAGACAGAGACAGAGACAGAGAGACAGGCACAGAGACAGACAGAGGCAGACATAGAAAGATAAAGCATTTATAAGCACTTATTGAATCCGTGGCCCTGTACTAAGTACTCCTAATACAAATATAAATAAGACAGTAAGACTTTTCTATGTACTCCCAATACTTAGCCTAGTGCCTGGCACATAGTAGGCACTTATTAAATGTTTATTGACTCAGTTCAGTAATACTGCTTTTTTTTTTATCCTGCTACCTTTTGAGGCACATTCTATCCCATCATATGTGGTCTGCCTTCCTAGTTGACTTTACAGGATATACCAATAAAAGGTGCTCTGGAGATGGGACCTAGAATTATATCAAACTGATAGAATAAAGGGCTGAATTTTTGGTGGAAGCAGCAAAGAACTGGAAATAATGTAGGTGCCTATTGTTGGGAGAATGGATCTGCACTGCCTATCTGTGTTACCTTGGGAAAGTCACTTGCCTTTCTGGGTCTCAGTTTCTTCATATGTAAAATGACATCTATGTTCCTTTCCAACTGTAGAGAATTGCCAGCCTATGAATTGTAACATGTGGAATGGAATAATTTCCTTTAAATAATAATTGTAGGAGGAACTAATGGATATGGGAGACTCAAAGAAAGGCTGGAAACTTTGAACTAAAGTTGAAACAGAAGAACAAAGTACACAACGACCACAGTAATGTTAGTAAAATGGAGATGGAAAAGGAAGTCAGACTGAGCAATTCCACTAACCAGTTTGAGTCGTAGGGAATAAATAATGAAGTATGCCTTCCTCCTCTCAGCAGAAAGACCAGAGGATCATGGGGCAGCTAGGTAGTACAGTGGGTAGAGAGCCCTACATGGAAGCAAGAAGACTTGAGTTCAAATTTGGCCTCAGATACTAACAGTGTGAACCTGGGCAAGTCATTTAACCCTATTTGCCTCAGTTTCTTCAATTGTCAAGTGAGCTACAGAAGGAAATGACAAACTACCTCAGTATCTCTGCCAAGAAAACCCCAAATGGGATTGCAGAGTTGGACATGACTGAAAACGGCTGATCAAAGGAGGGTAATAACATACATTGCTGGGGATGGTTATTGTATCAGTTATTTCTGTTTAACTATTTTTCTTTGTTACCAGGGAGGGTTCAAGCCTAGGGACTGGCATTTCCAGAAATAACTGTGATATAAACATAAAAGTCATCAATTAAGAAAAAGAAGAGGCTGAGAACACAGTGATTTGGGGGAGGAAAAGGTCCAAAAGAAGCCATGTCTGTTTCCCATTTGGGATAGCAAAGAATGAGATTGTGAAGCCTTTTCATAGACGGGATGATTTGATGACTTGGCGGCTGGGGCTCCCTGCTCAGGGTCAGATCTGAGAAATCTGCTGCTGGAGTATCCGTGACGTGGTTCTTCCCTGAGGGATAGACTAGAATACGATGTCTTGGTTTACCAAAAAAAACAAAATGAAGAGATAAAGAAATGGAACCCACCAGGAAAAGAGAAATATGGGGCTAAATTATCTCACCTGAGGAGGCATGTAAGAGTCAATACAGAGGAAGGAGAGATGGAGGAATGGTGGACAATGCTTGAACCTTATTCCAATGGGAATTGGTACAAAGTGGAAATAACATCCATGTTCAGTTGGATCTAGAAACCTATGTTACCCTCTAGGGAAGTAAAAAGTGTATGTGTGGGAGGTGGGTTGCGGGTGAAGAAGAGATGCGTGGAAGGACAGAAGGGAGGGTGAATGGGGGAGGCAATAGTCTGAGAGAGACAGACTCATCATTTCTTGCTTTGCTTTGTTGAACAGGAGTACTAACGATTAAGCTATCGCTAAAATGGCTAATTTCCGGCCCAGAATCTCAAGAGGTTCCTCTGTCATTAGGAACCTACAAACCGCTCTGAAGGCTCTGCAAAACACATTGGGTTCAGAGTTTCAGTTTCCGCTAGGTCTGAAGTCTCCTGGAAATAACATATACGTACATAACAGCAAAGTGCTGCACTGACAATTTTAATAACTTAATTGTTTCGGTTTAATATCAAGCAAGACAGCACATCATTATATAACTAAAGGCATGGGACCAACAGAGATGGGAATGGTGGGGGTGGGGATGGGAATCTTGGGCACATAAAATTCAATCCTGAGAAGATTTTTTTTAAACCCTTTCCTTCTGCCTTAGAATCAATATTGTGCATTGGTTCCAAGGCAGAAGAATGGTAAAGGTTAGGCAATGAAGGTAAAGAGATTTTCCCAGAGTCATCCCATTGTCTAAGGCCAGATTTGAACCCAGGACCTCCTGTCTCTAGGCCTGGCTCTCAATTCACTGAGCTATCCAGCTGCACTCCACACAAACATACAAAAAAAAAAAAAAGATTTTAATGTATTTCTTGATCCTGGAGGGGAAAAAAACATGGGTAGAGGGTCAGTCTTGGCTTCAGGAAGCCCTGTGTTCAAGTCCTGCCTTTGACATATTCCGGTTGGGTGATCAGTGCTCCAGGTAGTGCTTTACTTTATATGAGAAGTCCCTGATCTGACTTTGACAGAGTCTGTACAAACAAGAGGAATCCCAGGGATGAAATCACATGTGCCAACCAGAAGTTTGGGCAGAGGTTTGGGTTGGGTAATGTTGGGAAGCAAAGGAAGTAGTAATTATCCTGGAAAACACAAGATTGTTTACTTCCAGAAATGTGTGGTTTTCAGTGCTCTCACAGACACAGATGACTTCTCCGGAATTACTCTCCCTTGAAGAGAATACTAAAAAGCCCCAGCAGCAAAGCAGAGCTTCCAGCTCCCAGAGACTTCCTTTGGCTTTGTCCCCTTTTTTTTCCTCCTCTGGTTGAGCTTTCATAAGATCGCCATCCCAGGACTTGTTGGAAGTAGACATAGTAATATTGACCAGCCAGAGTCAGTGAAAGAAGGGTTCTACCAATTCATTTAGCCATGTCACCATGAATATTCAGGCCTTCTCATTCTGACACCCACTTTGCCCACTCCTAACCCTGGATTATTCCCATAATCTTCTTCTTCCACTACTATTCATATGCTACTGAGCAGAAGTAGAGGAAGTCCATATGACTGCACCCATTGCTAATTTATGTTATCTAATCTTACCTGGGACCTCATTGCAGCAAGACAACCTTTTATTCCACCCTAAAAAATCTGTTATCCCACTCACCATTGTGGCTCTCCCAAGCTTCCTTTCTCATCAAGTTTCCCACAGTACAAACCTCTCAACTGAGAACCTCACTGGGACCTCTCTCCTAACCTCTTTGCCTTAACTCACAATCTTTTGAAATTATATTCTACTAATTTCTCCTTTAATCCAGTTTCTGATGAAGAGGTGACCCTTTTCCTACTCATAGAAGCTCCTCCCTATATTCTCACGGTCCTATGTTCTCCTGTCTTCTCCACTAACATGTCCACACTCCATCTAATCTTCCATGTTTCCTTATCTCCTGGTTCCATCTCCATTGCTTTCAAAACACACCACTGAAAACACTCCTTTATCCTAAAAAAGAAACACTCATTAGATCCCACCACCCCTTCAAGTTATCATCCTATACCCATCCTTTTCTCAGCCAAACTTTTCAAAAAAGTTGCCATTGCTTCCATTTTTTCTCCTCTCTTCTAAGTCTTCAGCAATCTCCATCCTTCCCTAATCATTCTATAGAAACTATTCTCTCCAAAATTACCAATGATCTTTTAAATACCAAATTGAATGACCATTTCTCAATCCATCCCTACTGGCTTGATACTGAAGCATCTGATACTTTTGAATACCTTCTCCTTCTTCCTGGATACTCTCTCCTCTCTCCTGGATAGACTCCTCCTTGTTCTGTCTGACTACTCTTCAGTCTATTTTGCTGGATCATCATCCATGTCATGCTCAATAATTGTGGGCATAGCTCCAAGGCTCTATTCTGGACCTTCTTCTCTGTTCTTGTTTTATCCTGTCATTTGGTAATCTCACCTTTATGCAGATGACTCACAGATTTGTGCACCCAGCCCTAGGCTCTCTCCTGAGTTCCAGTCCAGCATTTAACCAATTGCCTATGAGACATTTCAAACTGGTTGTTCCACAAGGTTCTCAAATTCAACATAACCCAAAAAGGTACCTCTTGGGATCTCTAGTTTCCTTCAAGATTCAGCTCAAGCTCTATCTTCTGTGTGAGATCTTTCCTGGTTCCCTTTCCTCCTCCTAGGGTGCTAATGCCTCCCCAAGGTGTTCTTGGACCTACTTTGTATGTGTCTTGTTATATCTATATCTTTACATACCTGTCAGAATGTCGATTCCTTGAGTACAGAGATTTCAAACTTGTCTGTGCATTCTTGGTGCATGGTATTTAGTAGGTGTTTAATAAATACTTACTTCCTTGATTGCTTAACTGCTAAAGGACCTCCAGTTCATAATCCATGATTCTTTGATCCCATGGGCCAACTAAGAAGGACACATGACGAAAAGACATACACCAGACTTCAGACAGAGGCTCTCCACAGGTATCAACAGAGTGTAGATAATCACAATTCTCCTTCGGATTGGGAGAGTTGGCCTAGAAGGGTTGACTGGCCATAAATAGAAGGAATGGTAGTTTAAAGGTTGTTTACTGCTGTACACTTCCTGTATAGTCTATAAAACTGAACTCAGAGGGAAATGTAATCCTTGTAAATCTGTTTACTGGAAAATAATTTTTATTTCTGGACTTTTCTCCCACTCCCAACTCGAGGGAGTTTATAGTCCAGCTTATTTTGTATCCAGAATTGAAAGATGGTGACTTTCAATGTATAGATACAGTAGCTAGCCCTTTCTGAAGTCAGAACCTCTCAATATCCCTTCCCAGAGGTGGCTACTGGCATAGGGGTTGAAACAGGCATCTAAGAACCATGCAATGCCTGTCTGTCCAACATGAGATGTTCATCACTCATGCAGATATCCAACATGACACTACAAATAAAAATAATCGCCTTCCTTAAGTGGGAGTTGAGTGGCTGGGAAATATATTTCTAAGATGAATCTAATTCCAAGAATCATTTTGAAAGGGAGGTGTGGAGAACAAAGATGCTTTTGGATGGATAGATGTAGGAATGACATACACTCAATCTCAGAGGTTTTCTCCTCAAATATTGGATATACTCTGAAAACTCAAGGTAAAATTCATAGAGGCCAGCAGAGGGCACTTAATCCCAACTGTTGTGTTCTGGTTGTTTTTTTTTTCAATAGTTTCCTTAATTGTTAATACTTTCAGTTGATTCTTTTTCAAGAAAATTAATGAAACCCCTTCTGGACAATACTCAAAGTTTTCCTTTTTTTCATTTTTAAGTTAGAGGGAGAAGTGGTTCATAATCTAACTCAACATGCTTTGTGGACTTTGCTTTTAAAATGGTTTTGTTCTTATGTTCTGCAATTTGCTAATTTCCCACTTCCCCCAACCCAAGTTCATTGGTTCCCATGTTCACCTGCCCTCTATCCTTCCCATATCCACCTTGCTCATCTTCCTCAAATCTTCACAAGGAGAGTGTGTGTGTTTAAATGGTTGATACCATGCTTAGTTTATTTAAAAAAAGGCCTTGTTGAGGTGGTGGGCCCCAGGGGAACTGTCCACCCACATCTAACATATAGCACCCCACTCGCCTTTCCTTAGGTAATCTTCAAGTTGGAAAGAGTAAAGAGAAAAGGTCCAGCCGAGGAGGGAGAAGGAAATGGTTCTAGACTGTCATTGGCCCCCAACTCTGGTTTCCTATTTGTATTCCTATTTGGAGGGGCAATGATATGAGAAATGTCCTTAGGTATGAGTGGAAAGGAAGAAGGGAGCAGCCCAGCTCTGTATTCCTCTGGCTTTGTAGTAGCAAACTCTGAAAAACTCTGCGCTGGAGCAATGGTGCACATGCCCAAGAGTGCTCTGAGTGCTCCTCTGGCACATGTGCCATAGGTTCGCCACCACGGACTTGGGTTATATCATTGGTCCTCTCCCACAATCTACATCAACCACCCTTAAGTGGACTTAGGTAAGTCTCTTCACCTTGATGGACCTCAATTTCCTTATCTGTAAAATGAGGAGACTGGCCCAGGAGGTGTCTTTGAAGGTTTCTTCTACTTCTTTAACAATGATTTTCACAAGGTCCTTGAGGCCAGGGGCTGTTTCATCTTTCTTAGCACAATGCCTGGCACATAGTAGGTGGTGTATAAATGCTTATTGATTTATCTGGCTCATTTAGACCCTATGAAAATGGGCTTTTCCTCAGGTACCCATGAATCTCCTCCCCAAACCAAAAACACTGCTATCCCTATAGGAATATCACATGAACACATCAAACTTATGCAAACTATGTAACATGAATACCCATATAGAAAGCCTCCAAACTTGCATGTTTTTAAATCTTTACCTTTCATCTTAAAATCAATACTGTATATTGGATCCAAGGCAGAAGAGTGGCAAGGGCTAGGCAATCAGGGTTAATTAAGTGACTTGGCCAGGGTGACGCAGCTAAGATGTGTCTGAGACCAGATTTGGACTGAGCTCCTCCCTTACTGCAGGTTTGGCCCCCTATCCACTGTACTACCCGCTGCCCCAAATGAAATAATTTGTAAAGTGCTTAGCCAGTGTATGGCACATAGTAGGGCTTCACTAAATACTTATTTCCTCACTTGATTCTCACTGTAATCCCATGAGATAGGTGCTATCATTCCTCCATTTTATTGGATGACATTTTAAGAGGATTTAGAGGTAGAAGGGAATTTCTAGATTGACATAGTCTAAACCTCTCATTTTATTTATTGCCAATTATTTTAATATTTTATTTTTTCACTCAATCACATGAAAAAAACTTTTTTTTTTGTTTGAGTGACATTCTCCCCCCTCTTCTTTCCCTCCCTTCTTCTTTCTCTGAAACAGCACATGATCTGATATAGATTTTATACCGTATGTGTAAAAATGTAAAACATTTTTCCATATTAGTCATTCTGTGGAAGAGAACTCAAACAAAAAATAATGAAGAAAGAAAGAAAAATATGTTATGTCTCAATCCACATTCAGACGCATCAGTTCTTTCTCTGGAGGTGGGTGGCATTTTTCATCACGAGTCCTTGCAAACCTTTCATTTTACAGATAGATTAACTGAAGTCCAGAGAAGGACAACAACTTGTACAAGGTCACACAGTTAGTAGAGCAACTGGAATTCGTTGCTGGAAGTAAATCCCCAACAAAAACTGTTTTGTTTTGTCAAGTGTTCACTTAGGAACACTAACGCACACAGTGAGATGGAATTAGAAACAGAGAAATTCCTCTGGGAAGCTACTTTTCTAACTTCCTTAAAGTCTTCAATTATTTGTGCTAATAAGGGGAATGACCTCTTCCAGAGCAGTGATTCCTTGCCTTTCTCTCTTTCTTTGTTCCCCTTTAGGTTCTTGTAATCTTTTCTCAAATTATTTCTACTTTTTCTTCTCCTGCTTTTTTTTTAACATTGTCTGCATTTCAACACTTTATTCTTTCTCCTGTATCCTTCTTTCTCTCTCCTTCTCTCCCTTTTTCCTAAATCATAGCATCCCTCCTTGGTTCTCTTGGTCCTCGATATCCTCTGGAAAAGGAAATGGAAAACTACTCCATTATCCTTGCTAAGAAAACCCCAGGGACAGTATGGTCAAAGAGACAAAAAAAAAAAAAAAATCAGACAGGACTGAACAAAAGGAAAATACTTAGTTCTCTGAAGGATAATGACATAGAAATTCCGGAAGAGCAGTAAATCAGGGACTCTTCGAGGGGGGACAGAGCCATAATGAGTATGGAGTGAACAGAGCTTTGTCCCAAGGCACTGATATCCAAGGTGGGCGAATGCTCCTTCTGAGAAGGGCTTCACTAACTCCCTAGAGAGCCTGCTATCCACATACTTTGCCTCAAGGTCTTCTGGCAGTCCATGCCACACATTCCTAGGCCTCCAATTCCAGGTTCCCATGCCCATGAGAGCCTCTATTATCATCTATTTTAAATCTGAATAGGCTCAGGAGTGATGGCCAAACTCTCTGGGTGATGGTGGGCGACCCCCTCTCCCAGCAAAACTCTATCTGTGATTGGACAGTCCCCTGTGCTGCCCCTTGTGCCCTTGACCCCCACCCCTCCCCTTTGAAGTGAGTTTGCCCTAGGCCCAAGAATTCCTTGTTACAGGTCTGGCAATGGAATAGGGACCAGCTGCATAGCATAATTGCCAAAGAATAGAGCATGGGGTCCTAATCAAGCCCAGACTGAAGGCCAAGGCTGAGCAGATAGAGGGAAGTTGAAGTGGAGGGGGAAAGGGAAAGAGTAGATCTATGGCTCTATAAACACTGGGGATGGGGAAACTCCAGGAATTGGAGGTATCAATCATATTCAGGCTGATCTCATCCAAGCTGCAGAGATTAAGAATTCTGCACTTGTAACAGGCTAAGCAGAAATGACTTTGAGGGAAGGAAGGGTGTTGGGGAGCATGCAGATTTATTGTACTATTTCAAGCAAAACAGACGAGGGCCTCTCGTCAGCTGCTGGCAAAATGAAACAGAGCTCTGAGAGTAGACCTATACAATCAAGTCATTTTCTTCTTAAATGCTCTTGTCCTGGAGCGAAGAACCAAGCAGTTAATTTCTAATATGAACTCTTTGTCTTAGGCACTCTTTGGGCCATTAAGATTCCAGCTCCCAAGAACAATTCCTTTGACCTAACATATCCCGGCTCTTAATAGAGGGAGACTAGCTTATTTCTAGGGATAAAGTATGTAACTTGATTCCTGGCTCAGTACAGGGGCCTCTTTCTCCCATCCTGCCAGCTGGGCCCAATTATAGGCTGGTTTGGGTAACATGAGAGTGTGGAGGATGTCCTCGCAGCAGGAGGGGCGTTCTAAGTTTTAAGCTTCCCTTACGGCCCACATCTCAACGAGGGCTAATGGATCCTTTAATATTCTGAATTATGATGTGATTCGTGTTGGTTTTCCAAGGAAGGAAGACTTAAAGATGAAATCACTGGGGGGCCAGCTCTCCACAGGCCAGAGAAAAAATCCAGACGAAGTAGCTGCCCAGATCATTCAGGCAAAGCCCCAACATTCACTGACCTTTCTTGGGAAAACGTCAAACTCTTCTGTTGTATATCTGAACAGCAAGGGCCTAGTGCTCCTGAGATCACATCTTCATAACAAATCAAGGTTAATCATCTCCTAAGGCTGACCTAAAAGATCCTCAACAAACACCCAGCTATCTTTTCTTTCTTTCTTTCTTTCTTTCTTTCTTTCTTTCTTTCTTTCTTTCTTTCTTTCTTTCTTTCTTTCTTTCTTTCTTTCTTTCTTTCTTTCTTTC
>NC_058133.1:468784844-468793723 GCF_016433145.1 Gracilinanus agilis
CTTTCTTTCTTTCTTTCTTTCTTTCTTTCTTTCTTTCTTTCTTTCTTTCTTTCTTTCTTTCTTTCTTTCTTTCTTTCTTTCTTTCTTTCTTTCTTTCTTCTTTACCTTCCATCTGGGAATAAATACTGTGTAAGAGCAGTAAGGGCTAGGCAGTGGGAGTTACATGACTTGCCCAGGGTCACACAGCTAGCCCAAGGTCGCACAGCTATTCTGCGGTCATATCTGAACCCAGGACCTCCTCCCTTTAGGCATGGCTTTCTCTATTCACCGAGCCACCTAGCTATGCCCTTTATGTTCCTTTTACAAATAACATCTCCCAACCCTTCAGCAGAATTTGGTTGTCATATATAATCTGTGTTTTGTGAGTTAGAATCTGAGAATATCAGAGCTAGAAGGGTGCTTCGAAATCACCCAAGTAAATCCTTCAATTTACAAATAAGGAAATGGAAGTCCAAGAGAATCCTACAGAAAGTTAGTGTCTCAGAAAGAACTGGGACTAGAATTCAGCTCTCCTTATTCCCATACAAAGGACTGGATTTGAAGTAAGAAGAATTCTATTTTTTTTTTTAACACAATTACATATGTATGATCTCAAGGAGGAGGGGAGTGGTTACTGAGATGGAGCACATTTGGAATTTAAGTTGTTTTAAGTGATTGTTAATTTTTTAATAGATAATTAGGAAACATTTAACAAAATAAATAAAAATGATATTTAAAAAGACCCCATTTCTAATCCTGGTCCCACTTCTCCACATACCCAGTGCTACTTTAGGCTAATCTCTTAAGTCTCACTAGGTTTCAATTTTTGTCATCTGCAAAATAAGAGGGTTGGGCTCGATGGCCTCTAAAAAGATTTCTAGTTCTAAATCCAAGGTCCTATTATCGGAAAAACAGCAAAATTTGTTTTGGATAAAATGTAGCAGTAAAGGCTCCTCAAAGTATTCACAGTAAAGAGAACTGCGAAGCAGAAATGGGGGTCCTTTTTCACCCAGCCTTTTGTTCTTGCCTCTAGCTTCATTTGTGTGCTAAACTGGGACCACAGAAATAAAGAAAGCCTCATCACCCTAACCCCTATAAAGCTTAGGAGGGAGTCATTGATGGGCATTCTCAAGATATTTTGGAGAAGGAGAGATGCTGCCGATAATCAAGGATTTAATTGGAATCAGAAGGAATGTTTCAATCCCAAGTCAGGTTGCCAGGATCAAGGGCTTCAATACAAGGAGAAAGTTAAAGGAATCGACTTAAATCTTAGCCTGGGACATTCCACTGACTGCCTTGCTGGGTGTGAGGGTTTACAGCACTCAGCTATGCACAAAAAGAGCTGTAGCTCTCCTCTTTCTCTGCAGCAGAGAGAGACTTTCTAATCACTGCAGCCCAGAACACAACTGATAGTCTAGAACAAGAGTCGGCAACCTTTTTGGCTGTGAGAGCCATAAACGCCACATTTTTTAAAATGTAATTTCATGAGAGCCCTACAGTGCTCACAGTATGTGCTCCTGTAACAGCACCTGAAAAAAAATGGACTTTATGGCTCCTGCAGAAAGAGTCATATCTGGCCCTCAAAAGAGCCAGATATGGCTCGAGAGCCATACGTTGCCGACCCCTGCTCTAGAAGAAGCTAAATGATTTTGATAAGGATAATGATCTAAAGCCCACCAAATGGTAGCCGAGAAGAGCTCAGCAACCATGAGACTATTGTGGCTTCCCAGAAGAGACTACATGATGGAGAGTGACCGCATGAGATGCCCAGAGATGACATACCCAGCAGACAGCACTAGAGGACGTTGGCTCCTCTGCAGGAGTGGAGGTATGAGTTGCCTTGACCACACATTTCTGTAGGTTTTGTGTGTGCTCTCCATATGTGCACCCTGGCTACAAAGATGCATAGCATATTCCTCCCTTTCCTCTCATGTTCCCTGGACACATGTGTATGCTGTCCATTTGTGTTCCATAGACGCGTGTTCTCTGTGGATGCCCTCTCCCATGCGAAATGTAGTTTAGTAGAAAGGTATAATCCAAATGCTCGTGGGAGGATCTTTTATTGGCACTTTATTCACTATGCTGTTTAATATATTTTGCTTTGAAACATATCCTCTATTTTGGTAGAAGTCAAGATCTCCAATGTTTGAGTGGGTGCTGAATGCCTCAAACCTCGAGTAGCTTTTTGAGGGTCATATTTGTGCAGGGGGCACCAGGCTACACTATGATCTAATGGATATACCACATTATAATGTGGAGCTGTTACCTGGAGAGAAATAGGATTGTGGTTCTAGAATCTGAAGGGACTCTGGTTCCCTAGTCCATTTGCAGATGGAGAAGCTTATGTGAATTGAGTAAAATGATTTATTCCATTCAGAATACCATTCCATTGCTACTTAAACCTCTCAGGATTTGAGTTTTTGCTGGGCCAGGATCTGGCTTCCTCCAGAGGCCTGTTCATGTGGCCATTAATCCTAGGTGGGTGAGACCAGGATTCTATCTTAATTCTTTCTAAGTGGTTACCAATATCATGTTCAGTTCCACATACAATCTTAAAAACAAAAATGAAAAACCATTAAACAACCCAACAACCTTTTAAAAGAAATACTAGGTCTAATATATTTGGGGGGCCAATTAGACACACCTAATCAATAGAGGCAGAACTCTGGGGTACATTATTACAAGGACAGCTGCCTACTGCAGCAATCTACCTAACCGTGAAGGTTCCTAGCAATGACAGCGGTGAGTGTTCACTGCATACTCAAAGCCATTTCTAGGTTTCTTGGCAGCCTAGCAGCCTCTGGGGAAATTAAGAATCCTTTGATGACAGCTCCTTTCCCTCCCTGCCCTCTTTGATCACCCCCAGCGTACCCCAATCCCAGCTTACTTCCCCTGCAGCCACACACTGACAGAAATAGCAGCCAAAATGGTACCTAACTCTGCATATCATTTAGAATTGGAAAAAGGCCTGGTGGAATCTTTAAAAATGTATGCCCTGGGTTCAAACCCAAGCCAAGGAAGGCTCCCAGGGGAGTAATAATCCGGCACTTTATACTGATGTAGCACTTTCTCCCTGGTGATTTCAAGGCAGTTTTATAAACAAGCATTATTATCAGCCTGCCCGAATTAAAATTGAGAGGACCTGATGACATTCTGTTCATCGATAACAAAAGAATTAGATCAATCGGCTCGGCGAGCGATTAGGTAATCATTGTTGATTCAGAGAATAGACTAGAACTACAGCAAATCGATAAAACATGAAGATTTATTTCCACACAAAAAAGAGAAATCCATGGGGATACATTAAAGAGTGAAAATAGATTTGGATCAGATTACCATCTGGCATAATTAAGGAATGAGCTGCTTCACAAAAATGAGTTTTTGGCATAACTGAAGTTTACCCCCTTTAGACACTAAAACAATTATTTTAGTTATTTTTGATGGAAATGTAGAATGTATTGCAAACACCCTTCCCTGTTTTCTTCTTGTTGTTGAAGCGTGGAGATGCTTCCAACTTCATCAAAAGGTTTAAAACTGAGAGTGGGGGAGAGAGGAAGATGGCATCCTCCTACATCTTTGAAACCAGTTGTGATAGAACAGCACAGTGGAGAGAACTGGTAATTCACAGGACAAGAGAGGGGAGAAGAGAGATAACAATGAAACTCATGATTTCAGATAACAGGATGCAAATATGAAGATAAGAATCAATAAAGGGTAGTTTATAGAGAACTGACCTTCAAGAATTTAAATCTCATTTCAAACAGAGAAACTGTGTGACCTCGAACAAGTCATTGAAACTTTGAGTGCCTCTGAGAAGTTACAGATCAGGTTCCAATCTACACTGGCAGGGTTTCCTTCCTTGAGAACGCCCTATATTAATGAAATAATAGGTCTGTTTGAAAACCAAACCAAGCCAAACCAGATCTCATAATTCAAAGAGGTAGTAACAAAAGGAGAAAATGTTTGATGACTTTGAGAAACATCACAAACTTGTAATGGTGGCATGATAGAGGATTTCAACTTCTCAGACATCTGCTAGAATTCTATTCTGCTAAGAGAGCAATTGCTGATCACTTTTTTAATACCTTTCATGATCATTTTAGTTTTTAAAAGGTGAAAGAAGCAAAGAGGGGTACAATTTTTTTAGATGTGATTCTGTCCAGTAGAGTTGATAGATACTGGAAGGAAGTGACCTCACCATCTTAGAGTTTGTGACAGATAAGACAGAAGAAACATGCAGTCTGACTTGTTGCCTAGACTTCAGAAGAGTAGATTTCAGTGTTTAGGGAAAGTATGAGCAAGATCCTAAGGCCTAATATTTATTATATAGAGGAAGCGAGCTGAAGAGGGATGGGAGGTGCATTTATCTTTCCTATTAATTGTTATTAAAATTTTTAAAAAATTAATTTCCAGGGGGCTAAGTAATATTTTTTCTGGAAAGGGGGCGGTAGGCCAAAAAAGTTGGGGAACCACTGGTTTAGAGGATAACTTGTACATGTTCACCTCCAGAGAAAGAATCAATAAATAAAAATAAGTAAGGCATAGGTTTATATAGATATATATCTGGGTATTTTAATATAACAATAAATTTCAATTAAGAAATGAATTGACCTTAAAAGAAAACTCAGGATTCTAAAAGGCTGAGCTAAGAAAGGGAGTACATTCTAGGCCTTGAGAACAGACTGTTCAAAGACATGGAAATACCAAGTAGAGTCACTATAGGGGTAAGAACTGAGAACTGAGGGATAGAGTGATTAGAGATTAAAGTGGTAATGCCTTACCTGTTGAAGACACTAACCTAAATCAACAGGAAAGGTGGAAAGGTAAAGAGACAAAGGAATTTTAGGGCTCAAATATGGATGGCGAACACTTGTGGGTGACACCAAGAGGAAGGTTATAACCATTTATTTCTGTGGATAGCTGAGGTGAGGTAGAGAAATAGGTTATGGGAAGTAAACAGGTTGAGGGACTTGGAAGTGTTTGATGGATTATCAAAATGTATATTGAAGTCTCCTAGTATGAGAGCAGGAGTTAGGGGAAAAGAACTGTAAGTCAGATACCAAACTCATTAAGGAAGGAAGAGAGTCTTTTGGCTATCAGTAGATAATAGCTTCTAGAATATTGGTTGGGTAATAAGTATGAATTGAATGAACTCAAAGGAAGATAAATTATTGAACAGAGGTGGTAGAAGAAGGACCTAGAAATGGCAGTGGGGAGCAATGAATATTCTAGCTTCCCCACCATGACCAGCAAATTGGGGATTTGAATGAAATTGCAGTCAGTGCTGGAAATGGTGTCCAGTGAAGTTGGGCCAGCGGGATGGTGGATCTCAGGGAGTGAAATAAGTTGGAAGGAGTGAGAAAAGAAAAAGTTTAAGATGAAAGCAGGTTTGTTACCTGCAAAGTAAGTATTCCAAGAAGCCTAGTAGATGAGGCAGGAAGATGAGATGGGGAATGGAAATAGGGAAGCAGGCAGTGACAGGGAAGGAATGGGTTTGTACAATGCCAAAAGGTGTGTCAGAATTCCTGGAATTGGGAGAGTATGAAGAGGTGGGATTATGCTAGCATTTGAGGAAAGAGTTCAGACAGGTTTTTATTACCTCCAGAGGGTCAGGGATCTAATATAGAGGTGGCATTCTTAGGCTGACTGCTGTGTAAGGCTGTCTGTCTGTCTCTCTAAATATACATACATATATCTGTATATATTATATGTACATTGTGTATCTACACGTGTATACATGTGTGTTTATACATGTATGTACATATATACAGATATACCAAACGTGTATATATACAGCCTGTGTCTATTTAATGTCATTTTCTAGATCAAGCATTACATTCTAGCCCCTTGAAATATTTTGGGATCCTGATCAAATCCAAATAAGATCCTAATCCCTATGGCCACATATTGACTTGGAACATCACAAATTAGCATTATATATATATATATATACATATATATATATATACACACATATATATAATTGTATTTTCTATTTTGTTAAACATTTCCACATTCCATTTTAATCTTGTTTTTGAGGTACTTGGGGATTTTGAAGGCTGGCCAGGAATACATAGCTAGAAATTTGACAGATTAGAGAATCTAACCATCTCTTTCAGCTTTGTTTCATCATATTCTTCATCTGTAAAATAAGGGGAGGGAGGGTGAGAACTTTAAATTCCTTTCTAGCTCTAAAAATATTGTGGTCCTAAAAATATCACTATAGTGTGTGATTAGGAAATTGGGCTACCCTGAAAGTTGGTGAAAATACTTTCTCTCCCCAAACCCATCCAAAACTATTTTCTTTATGGTTGTGTATTAGTGATAATCTATAGATTGGCTGCTATAGGAGAAAAGGGGCATTTCCAGTCTGGGGTTTGAGATTTTTCATCTTTGAGAGGAGTCTGATGACCATGAACACTCCCTCAGACCCACCTATAGAAGCTTAAAATTTCCCAGGGTAGCCCAGGAATTGGCCCAAGAATCCTCCAGAAAATTTTAGCTTAAAGATATTTTTTTCTTCCCTTCCTCCCCTCTCTTCCCTTCTTCCCTAGGAACTTCCAGATTCCTTTAGAATTCTCTTTCTCTCAAAAAGTTTGAACCTATAGTCCATGTCTTGGTATGGACTTATAAGAGTCTAAGGTTTTAGGGCAAATGGAGTCATTTTCTATGACTTTTCAAAGAGTAACTAGTAATCTCTACTCTAGCTTCAGCTTTACTTATAAAAATTGTGGACTGCAGGATACCCTTGAGTGTAGGGTCAGTTCTCCCCATCAGTGAATATGAAAGGATGCCACAGGACCAAGTCTGTCATCAAGTATTTCCCCTACTTGCCCACAAATGGGCCTGAAATTTCCACCTGTAGAGGAAACTATTTCCCCCTCCCCATTCTCTTTGTACATGGTCCAGGGAATTACATGGTCTTCTCTTGAACATCCTCTTGACCCTTCATCTTAATAGATTGGGCTCACTGTTCTAACCTGTCTAGTTATTTTGGGATGTCATCTAGTGCATTAACTCTTCCTCCCAGCTTGGTGTCATTAATATTCTTCTTCTGTAAAATGAAGGGGTTGGGCTAGAACAGTGATGGTAAACCTTTTAGAGACTGAGTGTCCAGACTATGACCTTCACAAGACATGTGAGTTACCCCCTTACCCCAGATAGGGGACGGAAGAGGCACTGTCATTGGGCTACTGGGCAAAGGGGTGGGTCATGTGAAAAATGTCCTCAGGTGAGGTGGAGAGGGGAAGCGGAGCAGCCCCCTCCGGCATGCATGCCACAGGTTTGCCAACATGAGGCTAGAAGACCTCTAAATATCCTTATGGCTTTAAATTCTGTGATTCATTTAGAGACATCCAGAGGTCTAAGTCTGTAATTTGAATAACCCTGACCAGGTGCTCCTCAGGGAAAGCAGAGCTGTAAGTAATAATATTTGCTCCAAGAAAAGCATATCCCATACCTGGACAACCAACAGATTGTACCCCTCTTTTTTTCTACCCCAACACACAGTGGGAGGAAAACCACTCTTAGAGATGAGAGAATGACAGCTAAGCATACTTTCACAGAAATAGAGTTTTGGCTAGAATTTCCAAAGCAGGGATCCCTTGTTTGGCATTGCATTAGAGTAAGACACTGGGAGAACTAATTTCTGCCAAGATAAAGAACTCTGGAGTAGTCCTCTGGGTGGTGCTGGGACAGGGCCCATATCAGAAAGGGATTTTTCTCTTGCAAAAGAATATTGATGTCACCTGCTGGGAGCTGTAAACTTGAAAACACTATACAAGTATAGGTTGCTATTGTTGTTAATACAGGAGGAATCACGCCAGGGAATGAGACCAATGCTGCTAGTTTAGGCACTGAGCAGAATTACAGGAGGAACCCTTCATCATGACCTTGCTGAGAGGCAACACATGTTGGGAGACCTACCTAGAGCCCACATATAAGTAAGTGAAACCACACAGGTTTCAGACTGGTAGGGAGGATTGTTAAATTTTCTGGGTGTGCAATTACACTTAGGAAATTGGCAAAGCTAAAAATCAGGGCTTGATTTATTTTGTTTTCTTGACAGTCTAGACTTAAGAAAGATGGAGAAATGTTAATAATGCAAGTTAAACTTAAAAGCATGTCCTATGTACATTTTCTTTCCCTGAAGGACAAGTTGTTAAACATTTACAGCAAACCAATATAGTAAAAAATGTTTTAAGGAAGACCATCTTCACTGGTGAGTCTTGTTATTTTCCATGAGCTTTATTGTGACCCAAAGAAAATGTGGAAGAAGATTGGGGTGATATTTATGCTGAGGATGAGGGCTCAGCAAGTACAATGCTGAATGGATCATAGTTGAAAAGCAGAAAGGATTTAAGAGGTCATTGCATCCAGACCTCCTCACTTTACAGATGCAGAAACTGCAGCTCAGAGATGATGTAACTCATCAAGAGTCACAGAGCTAGCACTTGTGTAAAGCGGGATTCCAGCCTAGATCTTCTTGATTCCATACTCATCACCATACTATCCATATTGCCTTTTCTTCAGCTAGTCTATGACAAAAGTCCTGGGACTTCTTGATGATGAGAGGGTAAGGACGGTTGATGACATGGTGTTTAAAGAAGGGATAAGAAGAAAGGAAGGGGGATCTAGGGTTCAAGTAAAGGAATTAAGCTTGCAAGGACAATGTCCACCACCTCATCCTGAGACTGAGAGAAGAAAAATATGGGTAAAGAAACAGTGATTTTTTTTCTTTTTCCCTTTCTGTTTTTTCTTTCCTTTCACCTTTTTTCTTTCTTTCTTTCCTTATTCCCTTCTTTCTTTCTTTTTCCTTCTTTCTTTCCTTTTCTCCCTTCCTCCTTCCTTCCTTTTTTCCCTTTCTTTCTTTCTTTCTTTCTTTCTTTCTTTCTTTCTTT
>NC_058133.1:468796384-468830418 GCF_016433145.1 Gracilinanus agilis
CCTTTCTTTCTTTCTTTCTTTCTTTCTTTCTTTCTTTCTTTCTTTCTTTCTTTCTTTCTTTCTTTCTTTCTTTCTTTCTTTCTTTCTTTCTTCCTTTCTTGCTCTTTCTTTCTTTCTTTCTTCCTTCCTGCCTTCCTTTCTTTCTTTCCTTCTTTTCTCTCCTTTTTCCCAGTCTATAGTTGCAGTAGCTATCCTCACAAGCTTGATCTGATTAATATTTGGCACAAAAGCTTTGACCTCCTTCCTCTGTTAGTATTTTAGGATTGTTCACTCCAACCTAGGCAACCCAGTGTTCCTCTTGTTCAGGAACTTACTATACTGGTGCAGTACGTAGTCGGGACATCCAATTGCCACAGCCCATTGTGGCTTAGAACACCTGAGCTCAAAAGCACACTTTCCCTGTAGCCAAGGATTACAGGTATATGCTGCCATATTCCAGTATAGAAAGATTTCAAGATATGGAACTGGGGAGATAAATGAACTCATGACAGATAGCCTCCATCTCAGAAAAATAAGAGGGCTGTGTTATTTGCTGGGAAAGGGAGGCAGACTGAGGATCAGGGCTTGAAGAGAGTGTTTGAATCCTGGTGCTGTCACTTACTGGCTATGTAACCTTGAAACTGTGGCCTCAGTTTCTTTTTCTTGAAAAGGAGGACTAGATGATCCCTAAGGCCCCTTCTAGTTATGGCATTCTGAGATGATGGAACAATCAATGGGGGCTCAGTTGAACCTAGCCAGACTGAATTTGTAGTGAACCCAGTCAGCACAGTTTCATGACTTCTTACAGCTGTCTCTGACAGCTCATAAGACAGAAAGGAAAAGGCAGATGGTAGAGGTGACCCAGGGTTGGAAATTAGCAAGTCATAAACAAGAGAAGGACAAGGGGCCAAAATATTCCAGTATAAGAGAGTGCATTGTTGAGATGACTGTCTATGAGCATCCAGAATGTGAAGAGAAAAAGAGAGAGAGATTGACAGAACAAGGAAGGATTCACTAATTGTTACCTTGTTAAGCAGAGAGCTGAGCTCTGAGAAATTGGATAGGGGAGGAGGCCCAAAAGATGGAAGATAAGTACAGCTTACAGAGGGAGGGCAGGGCAGTCTAGTCTGAGTAGGGGGGACCTACAATAGGTACCTGCAGCCAGCACTGACAAGGAGAGACATTGAAGGCAAGGTCAATGCAAGAGGGCTCCTTAAAAAATATAGAGTCTGCTTTTCTCACATTTTAGGACCTGCCCAGTTTGAAGAAAGTTCAATGCTCATTTCAGGAGATTCTAGGCAATCTGAGCGATTTGGCAAAGATGCTACAGCAAGGACCTTAAACAAAATCACTTAATAATTATAGAAATATGTAATCCATGAGTCATAGGATGACCTCAGACAGATGAACCTAATTAAATCCTGGGGGCCTCTCTCAAAGCTAAGTTCTATGCCTGATGCCCCCACCTACGGGCTCTCCTGAAAATGTCAAAATGTGATTTGTGCCTCTCAAAGGGCACTCAATTTTGGCACCAATCAATTGAAGTTGTTTCTGGGGAACTTGGAAAATTCCACAGAAGCAGCAAATTGACCAATGATGCTAAAAGAGATAGACTTTTATTAGGCTTTTTTTAAATTAATGCAAGGAAAGGCATTTAATTTGAGACACCCATTAATAGCAGGGGAAGGATAAACTTGGATTACAATCACCAGAGAGAAAGATACTATCAGAACTTTCTAGAGGGATAGGATCGATGAACAATTTATCCAGTGGGAGGTGATGGAAAATAGAGAGATGTCTTGATGTGAGGATTTTCAGGCCACAGAAGGAAGAAGGAAAAAGATTAGAATCAATGACCCAATTCAGTTAGAGATGACTCTCCTCACTTAGATCATGCTAGGCTCTTGCTACTCATCCCATTCTGGTATTGGAACACCTGGATTCCCTGCAATGCAGAAGAGAGCCAATGCTTTAAAGGGAGGATACAAATCTCTCTTGGACCGATTAGTTTGGTTTTCTACCTCTGATGGCTCTGGCAAGAAGCTGCCAAGTAACCCATCTGCATAGGAACATGGACATTTCCAGATAACAGAAGTTGTGGAGAAGAGTCAAGGAGGGTAGATGAGGGAGAAGAGGTTGAGTCTGGAACACATAAAGGCTGTTACAAGAATGGCTAACCTACACAACAATAACACCACCATCACCAAAGCAGGGGGAACAGACTCTGAAAATTTGTTTTTTTGTATTTGTATCCTTGGCGTTTGGCATAGTGCCTGACATGATAGATGCTTAATAAATGTTTATTGTTTGATTACTAGAGATGGTTATATATAACTGGAGAGGCAAACACTCTTTAGCAACAGTGAAAGTCAAGACATATATAACTGGCCAAGTAGACCTTTCTTGAGACAGCAGGACAAAGTTAAGAAAATATGTAACTGAATCCAAAGGCTTCCCCTTGCCCCAGGAAAAGCTGAATTTAACAATAAAATAGATGGCATTCGTGTAGCACTTTAAGGTTTGTGTATTTATAAATAATCTCATTTAATTCTTACAATTCTATGATGTAAGTGCTAGTATTGCCTCTGTTTTACATATGAGGAAACTGAGGCAAAGAGCAATAAGTGCCTTGCTCAGGATCATATAGCAAGTAACTTTCTAAGTCAGGATTTGAAGCCTTTCTGAATCTAGAGCCAGTAAACTATACCAAGGTGCCTACAATAATAGCAGATAGGAAACAAGTCCTCACCATTCAATCATTGCTTCTGGGGTGGAGGGTCTATTTCTATGCTCCATCTGTCTAAGTTGATTTCTGAGGCACAGTGGAGAGAGAAAAAATTTCTTAAATTGGAAGATTATCAAATCCAGTTACATTTATGTGGAATGATAAGACTATACTTCATGCATCCATCCTGCCATCCTTGTACTATATTATTAGCAGGATGTACACAAAGAGGTCACTGATCTACCACTCTTTCCTCTGGGGACCTCATTCTTGGTCAGCAGTTTTTTGTATTTCATGAGCTTCTTCATTACTTTTAGACTGAAGCCATACATTTCAAATATTTTATTGGATCACGCGACCTATCTCCAAACTACCTCAAACAGATATGCCGTGGATAGGTCTACCAAGTTGGACCATGTTTTTCATTTGAGAGGGAGTGAGGAGAGAGTCACCTCCACAGTACAACTAGCACCACCTTCTCGAGATTGTTCTTTTTTAAAAAACTGTTACCTTCCATCTTAGAAAATACTGTGTATTGGTTCCAAGGGCGAAGAGTGCTAAGGGCTAGGCAATGAGGGTTAAATGGCTTACCCAGGGTCATACAGCTAGGAAGTGTTTGAGGCCAGATTTGACCTCCAATCTCTGGAACTGACTTTTAATCCACTGAGCCACAGAGCTGCCCCCACCCCACCCAAGATTATTCTGATTCTCTTACCTGGGATGGACTCAGCTTTGGAAGTGACACACAATGTCCTGTATTCCAACATCAGACTCTAATATGTTGGACAAAGGCACTCTGGAAACAGCCTGGTGACAGTTCCCTCTCGTGAAGGGCTAGAGAAGGTGAGACACGTATGCTGATGATAACAACCCATATTACTAATTTGGTTTTCTAAAACAGAAACACTCAGGCCAATGGGCCCAAGATCAAAATAGAATCATAAACAAAGTATCTGCATGGATGCCACAAAGCCAGTCCTACATCAGTATTCTCATTTGTTGACAGCAATAGGTGATCTTCAAGCGAGGGAGGGGAAATATAGAGACAATAATAATATCTGAATATCGGTACAACAGAAACTTCAGAGCCATTTACATAAATGTTTCAGATAATTTAGCTACTAGAACATTGGGGTAAAAACTGCTAAAACACTACACATGGGTATGATCCTCTCCATTTGTCCAAACTGTTTTTTTTTCCCCTAAGGAGGGGAGTTCCCTACTGCATAATCAAGGACTTACTCTTTTCTGTTCTACATAGGTTGAAAGCTATTGGCCCTGACTTCTGCTCTGTTCTAGCAGCACATATCAAAAACCATTCCAAAAATTTTTCTGCATTTGCACACAAATCACCAAGCAAGGCACAACAGCTTTCAGAGGCATTTGCAAACCGTTAAGATACAACTGCAAGTCTGATTTTTACATTATCTGTAATGCTCTTAGAAACAGCTCCAAAACTCATCATCCCAAAGTCATCACCTCATTCATGGTATCAGTGGAACTGCCCTGGCAGGGGAGAGATTACACCAAAGTAGGAAAGCCATTGTAAATATAAAGTGTTTGCTTCGTTTCCTCAAAGGGGTAGGTTGGCAAGGAGGGCACAACTGGCATGATTTCCAAAAGCAGAGTTTTTTGGATGACCATAGCTCTGGGGTTAACAAAGACACTAAATATAGAACAGATTCACTTAAGGAAGTCAAACTGGACTTGTATGAGAGGCCTTTGCAAAGCAATTGAGAAAGTCTCTCCCAGTGGCCTGTTTCTCTTCCTCAAAACCCATAACAACATTTGGTAAAGTTGCTACAAGTAGAATCATGTCCCCCATTGCAAGTACAGGCTTAGTCCCTTGGGTGGGTCAGCAAGGCTCCAGTGAGGTTTGGCAATTCCTTTCCTCTGGCATCCCATTCCCTTTATGGTACTGCAGATTGGAACACCATCTGCTCTGCACTCAGACTCACTCTCACACTCCTTCAACATGGAAAAGGAAAGGAAATAAACATTTATATGGTGCCCACTATACATGCCAGGCACTATGCTAAGTGCTTTATAAACATTATCACATATGACCCTCACAATATCCCTACAATTATTATGATCCCTGTTTTATAGCTCAAGATACTATGGCAAAGCAGAGGTTAAGTGACTTGCTCCAAGTTAAATAAATGTCTGAGGACAAATTTGAACACAGGTTGTGACTTCAAGCCCAGCATTCTACTTATTGCTCCACTAGCTGCCTTTAACAGTGCTACATCTTGGGCATAAGATCCTCAACTCCTAGGCAGCATCCCAAGGCTTTCTGGTTAGTGGCCAGCTATTTCAGGTGAGTATCATATCTGGGGCAATAAGACACCTGGAACATAGGTGTATAAGCAAACAGTTGTTTTACTGAGATGTGAAAGATATAATTCTCAAGCAGAAATATAAGAACAGTCAGTAGAGCTGTTGGTGGTTTTCTTGTTCCTCTGTGAAGATGCATTTGGTGATCCCAGGTAGTCAGTTTATGGAGAATTAATGGCCTGAGAAGCAGGTAAGATATCTCCTATTTGCTCTTCTGGAGGCCCTGATCCCACCAACTCCCTTAGTCGATGGCCAATGGCAGAGGTGGAAGTGGGGAAGAAAGTTCCTTTTGGCTCATGGTAGCTGCTTCCATGTTTGCTGTGTAGTGATTATTCTCTGGCATTACTTTCCCAGAGAAGGGCTAGCCATATATCTCCTTCAGTATTCTAGCAGTATCTATTTCTAATTTTATCAACCCAAACTCCCATTCTAGTACCACATTCCCTCTTAGCCATTTATTAACATACCAATTCCATTTAGTCAATTAACATCAATTAGCTTTTGCCAAAGGAGAGATGCTGAGAAGATATAGTAAGAACAAAAATACCAACATTTCCCCTAACACCTGGGGGCCACATTCTCTCCCATATTACCTTGGTCCTGGGAGAGAGTGGGCTAAGACTCAACACAATCCCCATATTGCGTTGTTCCTGCCAAATTCATGTCCAGATTAGATGCTGCTGCTGCTTAGTGTTTGGAAGGTTACTCTTGGATCCTCAAGCCTCAGTGCTTGCCTGGAAGGCTATACAACCCGACCTCACCTCTGTTCCTGGACCTCTTGGGTACCTTTGCTTTCCTGCCCTGCGTGCAACCTGCAAGGTCATAGTCATCCTCAATGCCCTTCATTTAAAACAAGAACAGATACTGAGGCAAAGAATCAAGGCCCATACTCACCAGTATTTATGGGACGCATTGGCTTCACATGGTAAGGTCCCAAAGTCTCTCCTCCTTTACAGCATTTTAAGGGGAGAAGTCATGTCAAAAGGGAAAGACTTGAGATTGACTATTATCCTTTGAATGGACCTTAATCCTATTGCCAGAGCCAATCAAAGAAGCTCCTCTTCACCAAATCGTTAGTGGACTAGAACCAGTTATAGCTGCCTATGCAAGCTCCAAAGTCCATGTGGAGATTGTATCAGTCAAGTACTCTCTGCATCCTCCTAAGGGCCAGGTTCATTGTCCATCTTTTATTAGTTGTGCAACCAGGCCATAACTCTTCTCAACCTACCATACCAACTATGTTCCCATGGTTATCTCTTTGGAAACTTCTGATGGGTGCCATTTATATATTTGTATTCCTACCTCAATTCCTATTGGCACATGCCAACTACATATAGAAGAAACATAACCAAGATGGCAGTTCCTGGGTTCAAATCTGGTCTCAGATACTTACTTCCTACCTGTGTGACCCTGGGCAAGTCACTTACTTCGCATTGCTTGGCCCTTACCACTCTTCTGCCTTGGAACCAATACACAATATTGATTCTAAGATGGAAGGTAAGGGTTAAAAAAAAAGAGAGACATAGCCCCTAAGGCTCTTATTCACATTTGTCTATTTGCTGTCAACATGGAAATTTAATCTGGAAATTCCTGGAGTAAGGACGGTTCCCTTTATCTTTTCTATGTGTGTTATTCAGTGATGACCATCAATTTAATTAAACAAACACTTATTTAATTAACTCCAACTATATCCAAAGCACTGTATGCGGAGGTATTGATATGATAGTAAAAAGCAAAATGCAGACCCTAGAAGGCCTGAAGGAGCTTACCATCTAAAAAGAAGGATGTAGACAAGTGAGTACAAGGCAGGATATTATGGGGCAAAGAGGAGTTTCAGACACAATGCTCTGGGAAAATCTCAGGAAGGAAAGGTGACTTTTCAAGCTGGGGCAAAAGGGGGAGGCTTCAATGAAGAGGTGGCTCATGGATTGGGCCTTAAAGCAATCATCCAGTCAATCAATAAGGATTTATGAAAGACTGACCATAGGTGAGATGCTGTGTATATAACAACAAAAGTGATCTACAGTGGGCAGAGGTATGGGATAAGGGTGAGATAAGTAAGTGGGGCTACTACCTACACAAATACTGAGAGTTGGGAGAGAGCAGGATGAGGCTGACAGTGACAATTGGTTGGTCTGAACCCAGATTGACTGGACCCAGATTGGATAAGGCCTTGAATGCATAGCTAAGAGGGGTTTTCATTTATCTAATTGACAACAGAGAGGCACTGTGTTGTATAATAATCTGTAATAACAGTGTCTGACATGAACCAAGAGCTTTAAGGTTTGAAAAAGCAAATCACATGAAGTAGCTCATTTGATCTTTACGATGAACCTGAGAGGTTGATCAGCTCTCCTCCACAAGGAAGCTGAGGCTTTTTCAAGATACAAACTGATCTGAGTTATAGTCAGATGGTAGTGCTCATTTGACAGATGAGGAAACTGAGCCTGAGAAAGGTTAAGGGACTTGTCCAGGGTCTCACAACCAGTGAGCATCTGAGGCAGGATTATGAATTCAAGTTGTCTTGATTTCCAATCAAGCATTCCATTCACTATGGCTTCCCAAAGGCTCTACCCAACAATACACATTGGCAGAAAAGATTCAGATCCTCAGGATCTTAGAGAATTCATAGGCCAACCTTAACAGGGAGGGAGAAAACTGAACCTCTGTAAGTGACTTGTCCAAGGTCATATAGGTAGCATCCCGCACAGCTGAAATGTCTGCCCCCTAATCCTTTGCTCTGAACTACTCTGCCTCTTCCTTATTTAAAATTTTTATCTCTGCACTTACCACTTCCCTTAATTAGACATCTTGCATTAAGTAGCTTTTAAAATGTAAACTTATCCAGCTTTTCATTTCCATTTTCAAAGTTCCCTTCTTTTCTGCCTGTCAAACAGAGATGAAAGAAGTCAGTATCAAAGCAAGTTGGAGAGCTTCCTCTCACTCAGTAAAAATTCTCCTCGCTAGCTACCTTGAGGTACTCAAGCAAGACAGATCTGAGCCCTTGATATGCCTAGAAAACGTGACCTAGTTACAAGCCCAGCAGTCTAAATGTGATGAAATGAAAGTGAATTGTTTTGCTGAAATTTGACACTAAAAATAGGGCACTGGATCCTTCCCCTGCTGGAAAAAAAAAAAAAAAAGGCATTAAAATGTGTGTGTCTGTATGTCTGGGAATATGTCACCATAGTAACCATTGTCCCACCCTCCCTTGTCAAGAGCATTACCACATTCAACAGAAAGAGGTCATGCGAGCTCCCCCCACCCCACCCCAACCCATCTTCTCTCTCCTCTGGCCTCCGTGAAATCTAATTAAAGAGTGAAATGAATTTTAGGGATGCTTCTGGAGGCTGGGAGTTGTCCAGGAATGGGATTGGGGAGGGGTCCTGCAGGGGGCGGGGAAAAGGAAGAGCTGGGAGTCCGGACGGTCCAAGCTGCTGAACAGCTCAGTTCTCATTTCTGAGAGGGCCACAGCTCCCCCATCTGAGGAGCTGCAAGGGAGTGATAAACCTGCCACGCAGTGATGTTATTACTTTAATGGATTCAGTTCTGGGTGAGCACTTTATTTCCACCAGGGTTTCTTATTTTGCGTCTTCTTGCTGTTGCCCAGCATTGGTTCTCCTCCAGCTCCCTACTCTTTCCCCACCCCCTTTTGTTATGCCTGCTAGCTTCATTTCCTGTCCCACTCCTGTGCCTGTGCTGGGAGGAGCAGGATTTGAGATGGGGGCTGGTCCCGCCCCGGTGGGGATGTCTGGCCAATGATACCGTGTTGGCATCTTTGAAGTCCCACCTCCAAACATTTTTATACAGGTGAACCAGGTTAGAGAGGAGAGCAAGGGCAGCCTTGCCCCCAGAAGCCAGCCCTAGGAAAGTGCTGGAAGGGGTGCCTGAGAAGATGGAGCGCTGATCCATCTGAATATTAGCCTGAGGGCTTCTTGCAACCCCACCTGGGAAGCCACCTTCTTCTCCTCAGTTGGCTACCTCCAGGGAGACATGATTGGGGCTCCACCGGTGCTGAAGGGATTGATGTGCCCTAGGGATAGCTTTCACTTGAAAATTGAAATTCAGCAGCGTTTGCTCTCCACTGGAAACAGAGACTTTATTTTGAGTGGCATATCAATTTGGCATCTTCTGCCTCTGCAGAAAAAAAGAAATCTAAGACTACTTTGGCATGAACCTTGAAATGGCCGCTCAGAGCTCCAGAGGGGTCACCAAATTTGGGCAATGTCTCCTAAGAGAGCACACTGGCTTCGACATCAATGTCAAAATCCATTTGGACAGAGGATAGAGAGTACCGACTGACCCAGGCAATCCAAGCTCTTTGGATACCATTTGACTCCTCAACTTGGGTTTTGCCCAAGAGGCAAGGGGACAAGGACAGAGCTAGAAGGATTTTAGGGGGTGCTTTGATTCCCTGAAGAAACCAGAAGCAATATAGGATTATGTGTGTGTGTGTGTGTGTGTGTGTGTGTGTGTGTGTGTGTATGTATGTGATGGTATATATTCAATAAAAGATAAAGGAAGTGTCTCTGAATACATTGTGGCAAATATGTTAGAGAGGAGGTCTAGAATGAATGTATAATGATCAGGAAGAGTAGTAGCAAGTCATTTATGGAGGCAAGGGATCTAGTGAGGCAATAGTGGTCAGCAGAGATGTGACTATGGCAGAGAGAATATTCCCCCACCTCACCCTCCACCCCTAACCCAGCAGGAAGAGTTTCCTCACCATGCTAAATACCATCCTTAATTTTTTGTTGTTGTTTTTTGCTTGGCAAAGATACTGGAGTGACTTATTGTTTCCTTTTCCAGCTCATTTTACAGAAGAGGAAACTGAGGCAAACAGAGTGAAGTGACTTTTTCAAGGTCACACAGCTAGTAAGGGTCTGAGGACAGATTTGAACTCAGGAAGAGGAAGGAGTCTTTCTGACTTCAGGCCCAGTATTCTATCCACTGTGCCACATAGCTCCCACATTTTATCTTATAGTCCACCAAAGGGCTCTACTGACCAATACCCTCAGATTCCTGTTTTTGGGGACCCCTCTCCTGCAGCCCGATTCTTCCAATCAACATGGGGCTGAGAGCCAAAACTTCCTGGGTTTGGACCAGCCTACTTCACTCCCAGGCCTGATTGCATCAGTACTTGGATTGTCCCATAGACCACTGCCACCAGCTGTTCCCTAGTCCTTGCTTAAGGTTTTGTTGGTCAGACTCCAGATAAAGGGAATAGACCCCACCAGGATACACTAACTCAGACACTTCCCATGAACAGTGAAGTTGAGTCTTAAAAACTAGGCCAGGGCCTTAGGAGCCTGCTTGAACATGTAAATGATTCGACTTATTTTTCTTTCCCTACTTTTATCTATTGAGACCTCAGGTGGTCAAATTGCCTTAATTTGAATGACAGGCTATATTTCATCCATCAGCCTGCCTGGCTTGATGAGATATCATTTGATTTGAAGAAAAGGAACCTGCAGGACTGCAGAAACCCTGATGGCATAAAGTCTACCACCACTGAGCAAGTTCTAAAATCTGAGCCCTCTGAACCTCTGTGTCCCCAAAGTCATCGGGAACCACTGGGATGACAGAGACTTATTTTGGGGGAGAGCAAGAGTCAATCCACAGCCCCAAATAGGCAGCCCCAGAATCCAGAGTAATAGAGACCAGGAGTAACCTATCTTCAAGAGGAAAAATTGACTCCATTCTCTGCCAAAAGGTACTATCCCTATCCACAGATACATTGACTAAAGTGATAGATTTAGGACAGTGATGGGCAAACTTTTTAAAGAGGGGGTCAAAGGAAAGGAAATGCTCATCTGTCAGTCTGTTTCTAAGGCAACTCTTTCGCAGTTTCATTGTATTGTATCCTCATTGTATTCATCAGATTAGGAATAATGTCACGCAGCAGCCAGACAGAACATTTCTAGGGGCTGCATCTGGCCCACAGGCAGTAGGTTGCCCATCACTGATTTAGGAGATTGGAAGACCTGGGTTTTAATCTCATCTCTGACTTTCCATAGCTGTGAAATGATAAGCAAGTCACTTAATCTCTCTGAAACCCAATTTCTTCATTTGTAAAGTGAAGATAATAGTAGCTATAATACTTATTGCACTGGGATGCTGTGAGACTCAAATGTTTGAATTTTGGAAACTTTAAAGGATTATACATGGTGTCTCAGAGTCTAAGCACAATTTAAAACTATGTTAAAGCTGAAAACTTTTATATTAAAGCTTAAAAGCTGCACTAAGATTTTTGGGACACTGTATAAAAATCAGTTATCAGTTCAAGAGCATTTCTTTACTATGTGCCAGGCACTGTACTAAGCCCTAGAGATGCAAAGAAAAAGCAAAGAATAGTTTCTGACCTCAAGGTGCTTATATTAGAGGAGACATCATAGCTATGCATAGTATTGTCCCTTTCATATGTGAACAGTTTGGTTGCTAAAAGAGGGCAGTCAGAGAAAGAGCATTTTTGTTCTAAAAGGAATCCTGAAAAAAATAAATTTACAAAGAAATAAAGTCTCTTGGATAAAATGTAGGGGAGAAACATGGGCTGATGGAGGACCAGATGGAGCCTCTGTAAAGAAATAATGGCAGCCATGTTGGGTCAAGAGTGATAAACAATTACCTGCTTAGAATGCAGAATGAACTGAGGTGGCATGAGCTTGGCATGAGCCTGGCATGAGCCAGGGCAGTTAGAAAATTGCCTATATAAGGAACAGATTTGAAACACTCTTGGTCTCAGTTTTGAGATATTGGGCTAGGGTGGTGTAGGGCTTAGGCATAGCTTATTCTCTCATCACTCCCAAACCAACTTCAGCTATAGACTCATCCAAATGTATCCATCAACCTCAGTTCTCTGACTTTTTATCAATAAGAACTACTCAAAGGAAATTCATCATCAGCAGGGTCAACCTTGACCGAAGGCTGCCAACCATACAAAGATCCTTGATTGAATATCATCATCTGAAGATCCAAAACTATCGAACAACATAGATCAATTTAGGAAATCCCATTTCCCACTTTCCCTCATCTACCCCATTTCCCCTCTTCCCTGATCTTTACAATAAGTAAATTATATTTTCATGAAGCCAACTTTACTTGCCTGTGATTCTCAAAGGTTCCAGTGAGAGGCTTCAGTTGTCAGAGTCCTGTGACAGCCGGGGAAAGGGTTTTACCTTTAGTATTACCATCATTAAAGATCTAAGAGTAATCCACAGTCAGAACAAGTTGATTAATTAATTAGTTTGATAGACCTAACATCTTGGTCTATTAACTTGTCAGTTAAGGGAATATAGTTATCTCCCTCAACTGTTTAGGGCTTCAGTTAGAACAAGAGGTCAGTTGTGTTCCCCAATCAGCTGATTCCTCAAGTTCAGATTGCTAGCCCTAACCAACTGTTTGCTATCTTGGGATTGGAGTAAGAAGATTCCACACATTTCTCCTATAGTACTAATTATATTTGGGGTTGACCTTTTGGGATCACTATTTTATCTAGGTGACACATTAGAATCTTATAGCCCTAACTATTATCACATCAATCTCCAATAATTCCATCACAACTCCCAAGATTCACATAACACCTCCCACCCCACAAATGAATATTAAATGGACCTGATTAAGGAATGGTAATGACCAAGATCCTGACAATGGTTTTAGAGCAGTGGTTCCCAAACTTTTTTGGCTTACTGCCCCCTTTCCAGAAAAAATATTACTTAGCCCCCTGGAAATTAATTTTTTAAATTTTAATAGCAATTAATAGGAAAGATAAATGCACCTGTGGCCATCACTGCTTCCTGGATCACTGCAGCACCCACCAGGGGGTGGTAGCACCCACTTTGGGAATCACTGCTTTAGAGCATTGTGGTCCTTTAGCTCATTTGCATGTGATAATTTTTAGTGTTTTGCAGTTTACACCTGATAAAATTATATCTCAAATAACTATTTTGGAGTAATGGAAAAATTACATAAAGACAGAATCAAGGATTTCTTTCTTTTTTTATTTTAAAATTTTATTTTTTAAAAATATTTTCCCATGTATACATGATTCATTTTCTTTCCCTCTCTTTTCCCTCCCCTCTTGAGAATTAAGGATTTCTTAAATTTTAACCTCATAAGGTAAAGATGATTTCCTGGGCACAGGACTTTGGCTTGAGGTATTGGAAGCTATTAAGAAGCTAGGGAAGAAAATTTGACAAAAAAGAGAAAAGCAAGAGGAGGAACTGAGCAAATGAGGGATTGTGAGCAGCTAGGAACAAAAGACCATAGAAGGCTTCCAGTTAAGAGAGTTGACTCCAGCTCCTTTTCTGGGAGCTTGCTGATTGGAAAGAGATTTTTTCCCTAATTGCCTTGAGGAAGTCTTGAAGAACAGCAAGCAGCTCATTGAAAGCTGAGAGCTGGTTGCTGCTGTTGTAGAAAGGGTTTGTTGCTCTTTAGTGCCTTCAACAGGCTGAGGTTTGCCTTCTACTGTCTTCTTTAGTCTTGGAAAAACAAAGGGGGAAGTAAAATTTTGCATTTTGCAGTGAGCTGTGCTTTTTTGCATGTGAGTACAGACTTGGAGATATTTTGGCAAAGTATAATCCCCTGCCAATTAGGGATTTGCTTGTCACTATAATAGCATAACACTTTCTCAGCACCCTGATAAAGGTGGATGTGAGCTAAAAGATACCATTGATGCTTCATCAGCTTGAGAATAGAAGAGGAAAATGGAGAATACCTAGCACAGAAATGGCTTCATATGATGTAGATTGTTACTGAAGTGATCAAGAATTTCAAATTCTGTAGACTTGAGGTATGACTTACCCTGGGCATATGGGGTTTCCCTAGTCATTTACCTCCCTGCTAGATTTCTGTAAATGTGTGTCCATTCTCCTCCATTGTCATTGTGTTCATTGGTGGGAAAGTGTGACCCAAATGTATGGGTGGACTGTTTAAATTATTCCTGCTCTAATCTTTTATTCAATAAATGTTTATTGCCACTTTTGCCTTTTATTGATCAAGCATTAAGATTATTATTGCTTTTGTTTTATCATTTAGTAGTTTTATGTTTAAGAGGAAATAATAGGGAAGGAGAAGACAGCTAGGTGGCTTAGTGGATTGAGAGCCAGGCCTACAGACAAGAGGTCCAGGGTTCAAATCTGATCTCAGACATATCCTAACTGTATGACCCTAGGCTAGTCACTTAACCTCAATTGCCTAGCCCTTACTGCTTTTCTGCCTAGGAACCAATACACAATATTGATTCTAAGATGGAAGGTAGGGGCTTAAGAAAAAAGAATAAATGATGTCCATCCTCCATTTTGTGCAGAGATCAGAAATCCATGAATATGAAACATTGTATATATTTTTGGACTTTTTTGATATATTGAACAGTTTTGCTGATTTTCCTCCTCTATTTTGTTTCATCAAAATTTTCCTCTTGTTTCATTAAAATTATTCTTTGTTATATAGGATGGCTCTCTGGGACAGGAGAGAGGGAAGAATACGGGGGGGGGGGGGAATTAGACAATTTAAAAATGAAAGATCAATAAAATTTTGTTTTAAAACATAAAAGTGAATGCTGTCATGCATGTCAGAAATCATGTCTGATTTTATGTAAATGGTAAGCACAACTATGGCAGCTCAGGAACTGCAGTGGAGAGCAGAAAGAGTGTGTCCCCACCTCGTGGGTGATGTGCATGGTGCAAGCACACACACACACACACACACACATACACACACAGAGTTAACCCTAGGACCCTGAGAGAATAAATAATGAGTTATTGTAGCCTGGCATGGTAGCACACCAGGGCAGGAAAAAAAAGAAAATAGACTTGCCAGTGTGAGTGCACATTAGGTAAGGCAAACTAGCCCAGAGAACCAGAGTAGGGGGCTGAGGTCATGCCTGGGCTATCCATAAATCTGTTCATAATAGAGAAATACAAAATATCCAAACAGCACCTTTAAAGGAGAAGACTCTTTTTTGCTGGGGGTATTGGAAAAGGTGAAAAGTATATATATATATATATATATATATATATATATAGAGAGAGAGAGAGAGAGAGAGAGAGAGAGAGAGAGAGAGAGAGGAGAGAGAGAGAGAAACAGCATTATCATCATTATGATTGGTACAGATCAGTGATTGGTGATAATGTAAATGATTTTAGAGAATGAATAAAACATATAAGTGCTTACAATGTGAGAAACACTGTAATAGTACTAGAGCTACAAATAGAAAAAAATAAGATAATCTCTGCATTCAAGAAGGTCACATTCTTATAGGATGCTATGGCTATAAGATTGTTGATAATATAGTAGAATGTCTGGCAGATGGTAAGGTCCTGAGGTCCTCCATCTTATTAGAAAGATTATAGTTAGTGACTCTCTACTCAGAGAATGGCTAGGTTCACTCTCACCATGTGTGGGGGAAGGAGAAATCATGCCCATGATCACTGGAAAGGGGGAAGAAGCTGAAGAGTTGGAGTGGAACAGAGTTCCTTCCTGTGATTGAGGTAGAGAATGGGAATGGGAATGTCCATATCTAGGTAGGAGAGGAGAAAGACAGAGATAAGAAGGTTGGGTAGAAGGGCTTTCTACAGCACCTGCTCCAATTAGTCTATTCATGTTTAGTAGGATCTACATGAGAAACAGACTGCACCTCAGTTTCCCCATCTGTAAAATGAGGGGTGGGAGTGAAACAAATGGCCTCTGAGGTGCCATTAAGCTCTCTATGATCTATAACTTACAGCCTTCAAGAGTTCCCTGGGGCAGTAAGAGGTTAAGTGATTTGACCAGGGTTACACAGCCAATAGGTATCAGAGGTGAGACTTGAAACCTGACCTTCCTGATGCCAAGGCTGGCTCTCTTTCCATTATACCATCCTGCTTCTTAGTTATTATTGCTATTATCACTCCCATGACCGGTCTGAGAGTTTGATTGAGCTGTTAGCAGCAGCTCTAATTGCCAGATGAAAGAGCAAGGCTATCCCCAGCAAGGATTCAAAAGTGACTGGCATTTGTTTTTTCAGCCTGAGGACAGAATTAACATCCAACAGCTGTGAGTATTCACATTGCTGAATGCAAATTACAAAATATTAGCAGGCATTCTCTTACACAGAGCGGCAGTATTGGCCCATCAGATGCTTCACCAAGCTCAAACACAGGCCGGGAGAGAAAGGAAGCTAAGGAGACTTTCTATGATAATGAGAGAAATTTTAACATGTGCTGAAGAAGGAAGACAGACCGGATATCTTTTCAGGCTAGATCAAGAAAAGCTTTTGACAGAATAAGGCATGATTTTCTTTTATTTGAAGTGTTGCAGGTCTACAGAATCCCAATGCAATTTGTTTTGTCTATGCAAACTTCATAAGAACAATCCACTGAGTGCCTCACAGCTGGGAAAGGAGAAAAGTTGAATAATGAGGCAGGTGAATTCGTACTAGGGGAATGAATCTCTGGGTAAGGAAAGGATTGGAGAGCTAAGACCTGTCCAGCGTTTACCCACCAAGGACACAATTTGTATTTAGAACTGTAGATTCCTAGAGTTAGAAGCAATTTTAAAGACCATTCAATAAACCTGTGAGATATAAATCATCACCTCTAGCCCCCACTCCACTACTCATCAAATGCAAATGTAGCTTACACTTTCCAGTGTGTAGCAGAGTACCTAGCACATTTTGGGGGAGAGAGAGGAAAAGGGATATATCTCAGACTTCATTATTTTGGGAAAACTCTAGTTGTGGAAATTCCTTTCACCAGTAAATATTGGCAACCCAGTTATTTTAGAGAGCTTTCTGGGGCACCGAGAGGCAAGACTTCACCTCAGGTCTTCATGAGACCAAGGCCAGATGGTCTATCCACCATGCTACAAATAGTACATGCTTAGTACCTGTAAAATTGAAGTCTATGGCTTTGATCCCTGACCTATCACCATACTATCCTCTATCCCAGTGATGGGCAAACTATGGCCCACAGGCCAGATGCCGCCCCCTGAAATGTTCTATCAGACCAGGTGACATTATTCCTAATCTGACGGATACAATGAATAGGATACAATACAATGAAACTTCGAAAGAATTGCCTTAGAAACAAACTGACAGATGAGCATTTCCTTTCCTTTGGCCCCGTCTTTAAAAGTTTGCTCATCACTGCTCTATCCAATAAAATCCCATGTGCCCTTCAAAGTGAGAAGATCAAGTCCCACCTCTTCCATTAAGCCTCCCTGACTTCTCTCAGTGATCTCTTCCTCCACTGAGCTCCTTACTGTTCAGACCTCTCCTTTTCTTGGTCGAGACCTGTGCTTTCATTGATATAAGGAACTACCAGTGCAGAAACTTTTGATATCAATGCAAATGGAGTAAAATAGAATGGAATGGAAAATCTTGTGTTAAACTCTTACTATATGCCAAGCACTGGGGACACACATAGTAGAGGGACAATCCTTGTGCTCAAACAGCTGTTCACATCTGAGGAGACAATGGCACAAGGATAATCCATCCTCATGACCGATTGAAAGACCAGGTGCCATTTAGGAGACAGCAGGCTAAGCAACAGACAGCTGGAAAGTCTCCTGCCCTGTGGACTTTGGAGAGCAAGGACAGAGGAGAGATGTGGATGAGGGAGGTGGCCAGCATCCAACCAAGATCTGGCACTCAGGATTTGGTGGGAACCAGGTAATGACAAAGGAAGGAGAAGAATTTACTCTTGTTACTTGATAACCTTTGGTAAGAGAGGTCCACAGCCCTGTCTAACACATTAATGGTCTACTAGTGGCCTATTTGGTAGCCTGGGGCTGGGGCTGGGGCTGGGGCAGGGAATGTCTCTGTTTGAAATTTAAACTCTTAAGAGAGTTATTTGGTTCACTGAGAGGTTAAAGGACTTGCCCAGAATCAGAACAGTCAATATGTATCAGAGATGGGACAACTCATTTAGCACTTATCCTATACTCTCTTGGATTACAAAATTTCTTGACTGTATTTTTCTTTTTCTTCAACTAGATTTCAAAGTCTTCGGTGGCCAGATTTGAGGATTACATTTTAGATCTGATTTCAAAGGACATGGATCATAGCTTTAGACATCGAAGGAAACTTAAAGGCCACCTAGACTAATTATTTCACTTTATAGATGAGGAAAACTAAGTCTTGGAGAGATTGACTCACTGATCCAGATCACACAGCTGGTAATCTCAGAGTCAGGCCCTCTTGATTCCTTTCCACTCCATCATACCATCTCTCTAGCATTTATATGGCTAAATTCTAGTACAACGGAAAATTATCAGAGGTTGTTGTTGAGTCATTTCAGTCATGTTTGACTCTTTGTGACCCCATTTGGGATTTTCTTGGCAAAGATACTAGAATGGTTTGTCATTTCCTTCTCCAGATCATTTTACAGATGAGAAAACTGAGGTAAACAGGGTAAGGTGACCTGCCCAGGTCTTTTCTTGAGTCAGCAGATTTGGGTTCAGATCTGTTCCTTGATACTACCTATGTTACTTACTTCTTTAATCTCCCCCAGTCCTAGTTCCTTATCTATATAATAAATGGGATTAAACCAAATTTGTTCTCTGAGGTCCTGAGACCTGGGATCTTCCCCACAAAGCTCATACCTACTCCAGGCTTCCTAGTTTTTGTTAGTGATGCCATCATTTTCTTAGTCTTCTTGAGTCAAAGTCTCTATCATCTCTTATTCCTCCTCCTCCTCTACTGTGAAATACCAGGGACTAGAAACACTGTGAGTCACCTCTAATTGTTGTTGTAACAGTAAAAATGATTATAGGATTAAATTAAAAGGTGATTCATCTAATATGAAGTTAGAGGGGGAACAATTCTTGCAGGTCTCAGATCAGTCTCTCTCCCTGCCTAAAAGCTCCACAGCCCCATCACAGGATTCAGAGCTGGAGGAGAGAGAACTGCAAGTCTAACCCTGACACTTTATACATGAAAAAAGTGTGGCCCATAAAGGGTAAATAAGTTGCTGTTTTAACTGGGTCACTGAAACTCCCTATCGCACCTGCTCATTGATCTAAGGTCACACAGATAGTAACTAACTGGTGAAACAGATCTTCTAGGCTTCAAGGCGGCTGGCTCTCTAACCACTGTACCACATACTGCCTTCATTGTACTAGATACATATTTGTAATTATTTTCCTTATATTAATTCTGTATCTATTTATATATGTATTCATTCTCTTTTTAGAATATAAGCTGCTTAAATTAGGAGAAGATACTGTTTCATTTTTTGTATTTGTCTCCCTAGCACATAGCCTAGGGTTCAGCACACAGTAGGCACTTAATATATTCTTGTTAATTGATTGAAAAAAGAAGCCTCTTCCTAGCTTTATGGACAAGTCACTTCACTTTTATTGCCTAGCCCTTTCTGCTCTTCTGTCTTAGAACTGATACCAAGACAGAAGGTAAGGGTATGAGGAAAAGAAAAAGAAAAAAGAAACCTCAGGGGACCATGATGATTATCTTCAAGTATCTGGAAAGTTATAATGTGGAAAATGGATTAGATTTGTTACTTTAGGCCCCACAGAACCAGGAGTAATGGGGGAAAGTTGCAAGGTCAATTTTCATTTAATTTTAAAGGAAAAACCCTAACAATTAGAGCTTCTCCATCTTGATCCATTAGATAGCAAGTCTAATTCAGAATGGCTATTTCAGATACTACTCCACACCACTGTCTTCAAAAAGGAGTCTTCAAGATCACCACTCAATTACAGACTAGCCAAGATGGCAGAGGTCTCTCCTAATTCTGAGATTCACTGATTTTTTACAGGAAATAAGTAAATAGAATGAGATCAAATACTAGAATAACAGCTCTAGGGTAAATGTTTCCCCAGTGTGAAATGGGCTACATTGAGAGGAGGTAGGTTTCTCCTACTTGGTCATCTTCACACAGAGGCTAGGTGACTACTTGTTGGGTATGTCATAGTGGAGATCTCTTTGGTGTATAGGTTGAACTAAATGACCTCTGGGGTCCTTTCCAACTTTAAAATTCTTCATTTTGGTGAAATATCTAAGATGGGGCTCAAATGAGGTGCTTTTGACCCCACATCCAGCAAGTCAGCAACTCCTTCACACTTCTAATTATATAGTAGCTCCCATCCCTTGGTCTATGTTCCAGACAAACTAGAGGACTCACCACACCCCTTTTCTCATCCTCCTCCATCCATCAATCTGAAATTTCATGCTGAAGATTAGGAGACAAAGGTAACATGCTTGGTGTTTGAAGGGGGAAGATCTGATTCAATCTACGACATAAATGAAAGAAAAAAGCAATGGTGATGTCAAGACAAAGAAATCACTTGAGTAAAATAGAGGACTAGAGCAGCAATCCAAAGCCCAGGAGACATCAGTGTATATTACATGAGAAAATCACTCCCAAGTGAGCCATATAAGCCACTGGCAAATCAGTTTGTCTCATGTACAGTATCTACCTAAGACAGCATCTTTCTATGGCCTACTGACATATCACTCGCACCTCTTTCTCACTGATATTACTATGGATTCAGATATGGGAATCCTATCTTCTTAGATCTCTATTTTGCATCTGTGATAAGATGGCACCATAGTAGATAGAGAACTAGATATGGAATCAGAATAGACATGAGTTCATATCTTGCTTCAAACACAATAACTGTGTGATTCTGGGCAAGTCATTTAACTTCCATCTGCCTCAACATTTACTTCCCAGGGTTATTGTAAAGATCAAATGAGATATGTAAAGAGTTTGGCAAATAAGCATTTTTATATTATATTATCGATACATTATAATAGTCATAAAACATTATTATAATATAATGATATATTAGTATGAAATTATATTATCATTATGTTATTATAACTGAAGAGTTCTTAGATATGATGATGATGATGATGATGATGATGATGTTATATAATTCCCATCTATCCTTTAGATCCCAGTACAAATTTTACCTCTGCCATGAAACCTTCCCTAGGTATCCTTCCCATTGAAAGAAGTAATTACTTCTCTTTCTGAATCCCCCAGAATACAAAAATTCTTTTTTGCACTGCTACTCTCTCCCTTACATTGAGGTTCCTTGTGTATGTGTCTAATCTCCCCTATTAGACCTTCAAGCTCTATGAAGGCAAGGATCATGTCTTTTTCTTTTTCATATTCTGCATGATAAATTTCATATAGAAAGAACTCAATAAGTATCTAATAAATGAATGAATGAGAGTGTGAATATAGGTAAAAACAGATAGGGAAACATTCACTCTTTGATTATGATTCTAATATCTGATCTCATCTGAAAAAATAGTCAGCAAATCTCAGAGTTAGAAGAGACCTTTACCATCTAGGCTAGCCTGTAACTGACCAGTTACCCATTCACTCTGCCACATCCTCACCAAGTGCCAATCTTGAAGACTACCTCTTAAAGGCTTTTTAGTGATAGGGAGGTCATTATCGAATGAGGTAGCCATTCTGCTTTTAGCTCACTGTCTGATAAGTCAAGATCCAAGAAGACAGAGTAAAATCCTAAACTTGTATTTTAAAAAGAAACAAATATAAGATTGGAAACATGTGGCAAGACATGTCTAGATATAAAAGATCTGAGGTTTTTAATCAACTACAAACTCAATATAGGCCAATGGTGTGAGCTGAAAGCCAGAAAAGCTATTTAGATCTGAACCTATATTAATGTGGCCAAAAGACTGAGAATGATGGAGACAATGATCTGTTTTCAGTAGACCACATATGGAATATTGTGTTTATTTGGGAGTAGCATATTTTAGATGTTTTATTTTCCCAATTACATGTAATAACAATTTTCAGTGGACATTTTCTGGAATTATAAGGTTCAAATTGTCTCCTTCCCTTCTTTCCCTCTCCCATCTTGGAGACAGTAAAGTAATTTGATCAGGTTTATACATGTATTATCATGTAAAACATACTTCCATATTGGTCATTGCAAAAGGATGCTCATATAAAACCAAAACCCGAAACAAAAACTTAAATGAACTAATTTATAAAGCGTATGTTTTGATCAGCATTCCAACTCCAACAGTTTTCTCTCTGGAGATGGATAGCATTCTTTGTCATAAGTCCCTCAGAATTGTTCTGGATCATTGTATTGCTGAAAGTAGCTAAGTCTTTCACGGTTGATCATTGTACAATAATGCCATTACTATGTACAGTGTTCTTCTGGTTCTGCTTATTTCTCTTTGCATTCAATCATGTAGATCTTTCCAGCTTTTGAGGTAGCATATTTTAAGAATGATATTAATAAACTATAGAATGCCCATAATGGGAATTTTAAGAAGAATTTTATATTTAATTTATTTATTTAATTAAGAAGAATTTAAGAAGAACCTTTCAAGAAGAATAGGTGGGGGGGCAGCTGGGTAGCTCAGTGGATTGAGAGCCAGGCCTAGGGACAGGAGTTCCTGGGTTCAAATCCGGCCTCAGACACTTCCCAGCTGTGTGACCCTGGGCAAGTCACTTGACCCCCATTGCCTACCCTTACCAATCTTCCACCTATAAGTCAATACACAGAAGTTAAGGGTTTAAAATTTAAAAAAAAAAAAAAAGAAGAAGAATAGGTAGGGACCAATGGCCAAAAATTCTCCATGGGAAGTTAATCATAGGCATGATGACTACCTCTCAAGTAGGTGTAGTAGGGGATAGATGGTCCCTTTCAATCCTTAAATCCTGTATGTCATACTCCAAATCAGTATAGTAAAGGGTCTCAAGACCATGCCATATGAGGACAGGTTAAAGGAATTGGTAATATTGTGTCTAGAGAAACACTTGAGTCTGGAGTTAGAAAATCCAGAGTTGAAATCTAACCTCAGACATTTAACCTATTTGCAACAGTTTCTTCAACTGTAAAATAGGAACAATAACAGAATCAGACTTGTAGGGATATTGTTAGGATCAAATGAGTAAAATAAATAAATAAAAACACTTAGCACAATGCCTGGCTCATAGTAGAAGCTATACCAATCTTATTCCATTCCATTCCAAATATCTGAAAGATGGTCATGTAGAAAAATAGAAATTTCCTTGATATTGCTTGTCTTTGCTGTTTGATGTTTTTTCTTCCCTCTTTCTTTGTTTTGTGATTGCTATTGTTAAAATCTTGTTGTAAACCCAGGGTATAAGCCAATCCACTGTGGCTTGTTACTATTATAATAATACTATTAGTGGAACTCCAATATTAGTAACTACCATTATGGAGGAAATAGTGGATCTGTGTGTTTATTATATGTGGAGGATGCTTTACTTTATCCCTTACCAGGTGTTTTGTGGTATTCCTAAATATGTTAAGTTGTTGTTAGATTTTAAAACAATAATATCTATATGGGAAATAACTTTACTAGATATGGTGACACATATACCAGTGCTACTCTTATGTTGTTACATGATGTATAAAATGAGATGGTTGCTGAAGTGTATGTTGTATACTATTAAGATAATAATTAACTGGCAGTGTAAGGAATCAGATATCAAATTGATAATGAGATTATTACAAATAAAAATGGATAATATGGAAATGTATATAAAACAAAATAGATTTCCAGACACTGGCTTTGGTTGTGCACAGCATTCAAATGACACAAAGACAGATGATGATATTAAGGTTTCTGAGGACATTAGGGCAGAGAAAGTACTAAAAGCCCAGAATAATAGTGATATCCCAATTAATCTTTTTCTGCTTTGTGATCTCCCAGTGATACAAGATGACGGTATATTCCATGTGAAACAGCATACCCATTTCAGGGCAGAGGATGTGGAGGCAATCAAAAGACAAGCACCCAAATTCTATGATGACTCTGGGAAGTTTGTAAAAATCTTGCGGTTAGGGGGCAGCTGGGTAGCTCAGTGGATTGAGAGTTAGGCCTAGAGACGGGAGGTCCAAGGTTCAAATCTGACCTCAGACACTTCCCAGCTGTGTGACCCTGGGCAAGTCACTTGACCCCCATTGCCTACCCTTACCACTCTTCTGCCTTGGAGCCAATACATAGTATTGACTTCAAGATGGGAGGTAAGGGTTTAAAAAAAAAATCTTGCGGTTATTTATTAAGACCTATGACCCAGATTTTGCAGATTTTTGGTTTATTCTAGGAGAGTTATGTCCAGACAAGACTGGCAAAAGTTCATTGAGGAGACTAGGAATACTCAGGGCCTAACACCATGGCCTGAGAATTGGGAAGAACTGGATGTGAATTCGGTGTCAATCTATTGAATGTTAAAGGGGGCAAGGAAATCATTTCTAAAGGTATTGGAGAATACCTCAAGATGCCCAAATGCATGGACTAAGTTTGAGAAGGTCAGACAGATGGGTCAAGAGACACCTGGTATGTTTCTTGGCCAAATTATTGAGGCAGCGGAAGTTTATTTAGGTCTGAATATATTAGAGGAAACCACCATAGAACACGTCAAATGCCTTTTTGTTAAGAATGCTGTTCCCCAAGTAAGGAAATTTTTCAGTGAAAATTGTCCTCATTGGGAACTCTTTAGCTAGAGGAACTTAAACAAAAGGCTACATATGTCTTTGCCCAAGAGAAAGAAAAGACCAATGATGAAAAAGATCTGATAATTGAAAATCTCCAGAAACAACATAGAGAGGCAATTACTAAAGCCAAGGAAAAGAAAATAGATAACATTAAAACAATAGCTGCTCCCAGAGTTTCATAAAGAAATAATGCAAGTTATAAGAGTAATACATCAGTGAATCAGGGTACCAAGGGCTAAGAATGTGTTTTTTGTGTGATCAGGTTGGACATCTAGTGAAAGATTATAGATGTAGAGGGCAATTTAACAGACAAAGATTTAATAATAGATATAATTGGTATAATAATAATGGTAATTATGGTTATAGACAGAACAATTGGAATAATGGCAATAATAATTATAGATTTAATGCACAAAATGGGTTTCAGTGTCAGAATGCTTCTTGTCAGGATATTCAAGCTCCCAATATGGCAGCAATGCAGGATTATATAAGAGCTGGAAAATGACCAAAGTACAGTCAGGTTGTCCAAGGAAATGGTAATCAGGGTAACCTCAATGGAGGGACAGCTTCATTATGAAGGTTCAGAAGTAATTAATCAAATAAATGGGAATAAAGTGAATATTAATGAAATCTTATGTGTTAAAGATAATGGTAATGTGATTGTGAATAATGGAAATAGTGCACTTGGTGTTAATAATTAATTGGTGCCCATAGTAATTTAATTAATAATGGTGATAATTTAATCAATGTTAAAGGTAATTTAAATTGAATCAATAATAATTTGATCAATGTGAATGGTAACTTAAAGGGAATTAATGATAATTTAAATGGTGCTACTGCTAAATTAACTAAACTAAATGGTGTTATTGGTGTTAGTGGTACTTTACCTAATGTTAATAGTAATTTACCCACTGTTAGTAGTGATTTAACCTAGTGTTTGTAATAATTTGACTAAAATTGATAATGATTTACTTGGTGTTGATAATAATTTAATTAATATTATAAATAATTGTGAGAAAAAGAATTGTGTTGTAAATGGTGTTGGAAATTCTAGTGTTTGTATAATTATGGAGAATAATGGAAATTGTGATTTGATTAAGGATAATTTGATTGTAAATAAGGACAATGATACCAGAATAGAGGTGAAAAGGAACAAAGGTGCAAAATCCTGGGGAAATTCTGTAATTCAAGACAATGTTAACTTGGATGGACAAGAAATTGCTAAGCTTTGTTCTGATGTTACTGTTTTAGCTCCTGTGCTGGAAACTGTCCAGCTTCCCAATAGCACAGAACCACATGTGTCTGTTACTATTGCAGACCAGATTTATGACCTTCTCATTGATACAGGAGCCAATATATCAATTTTGCAAAGTTTTCCTAATAATTGTAGAGCTGTTGGCACAATGGATGTGGTTGGTGCTGCAGGCATAACTCAGAAAGTAGCTAAATTACTATCAAAAATGATAATTCTTGGACCCCTTTCCATGAAGCACACATTTCTTTATATGCCAGGATATCCAATGAATCTTTTAGGCAGGGATTTGCTGTGTAAATTAAGGGCTACAATCCAATGTATGGAATCTGGTGATATTTTTTTACATCTCCCAGAGGAATCTTTGAATGTCTTTCCATTGTTTTCCTTAGATTCCAACAGTACAGAGGATGACTTAGGTACTATGTATCCAATACCTGAGGATATACCTAAAGATTTGTGGTCAGAGTCATCAACAGATGTTGGGTTGTTAAAATCAGCTACTCCAGTCAAGGTTAGGACAAAGGAGGGGCCAGTTCCTTGTGTGCCTCAATATCCCTTGACTAAGGAAGCAATAGAAGGTATAATACCAATTATTGAGTCCCTAATCCAACAAGGGATTATCATACCTTGCTTTTCTGAGTTCAATACACCAATTTTGCCTATAAAAAGTCATAACTTGATGAAAATGGCAGACCTGTCTACCAATTTATCCAGGATTTGAGAGTGGTAAACGATTATGTCATCAAGACACATCCAGTTATTCCAAGTCCAGCTGCTATAATTTCTTCCATTCCAAGTCAGGCTAGATATTTCACCGTGGTAGATTTATGCTCTGCATTTTTCTCGATGCCAATTCACGAGGATTCTCAAACGATCTTTGCTTTCACTTGGGAGAAAACTCAGTGGATGTGGATGAGACTTCCACAAGGGTATACAGACTCACTTAGCCAGTTCTCTTAAATTCTAAATTGAAATCTAAAAACAGTTTAAAGAGAGTAAATTGGTGCATTTTGTAGATTATATTCTTTTAGCATCCCCAAATGCAAAGGTGTGTCTTAAGGATAGCAAGATTTTTGACTTATATAAATGAAGGCATAAAATCTCCAAGGCAAAATTTCAGTGGGTTTTGCCTTGAGTGCAATAGCTTGGTTTTGTATTGTCAGAAGGTTACAGAAGTATTACAGAAGAGAATAGCTAATATACAAAAATTGAGTGCATCTAAAACTAAAAAAACAACTTAGAACTACTCTTGGAACTACTACTGGTTTCTGTAGGCAGTGGATTCCTGGATATAATGAGATCACTAAGTGTTTGACAGATCTGACCAGGAATATAGAACCACAACCTCTGAAACTGAAGCCTGAACAACATTTAGCCTTAGATAAGCTTAAAGAAACAATTTTATCTGCACCTGTGTTAGGAATCCCAGATTATGAGAAACCTTTTCAGCTGTTTGTTAATGAGACAAAAGGTATAGCTTCTGGTGTGCTTACATAGACTCTAGGTCAAAGTTATCATCCAATTGGATACCACAGCTGTCAATTAGATCCAATAGCTGCAGGTACAGTACCCTGTCTAAGGGGGGGTAGAAGCAGCAGCTGTGTTAGTCTAGAAGTCAACTGATTTGGTTTGGGGATGTCCTTTAATGGTCTATTATTCACATCAAATAGAGGCACTAATGAGGAAATTTCATACTCAAGCATATTCTGACCAATGAATATCTAAGTATGAAATTATTCTCCTAGGTAGTGAGAATCTCCAGTTGAAGAAATGTAGTATATTGAATCCAGCAACTCTTCTTCCTGATTTACCTAAGAACAGTTAACCATTGCATGAATGTGTTGAGGTAGTAGATCTTGTGGATCTTCCTACGTTGGATTTAAAAGATACTCCACTCGAGAATTCAGACTTAGTATTATTCAAAGATGGATCATCATATTTATGTAATGGAATCAGATGTACTGGAGCTGCAGTTGTCACAGAATTTAAGACACTGTGGTATGGCTCATTACCTAATAATCTTAGTGCACAGGGTGCATTGGAGCAAGCCTGTCTTCTAGCTGAAGTTAAAAGAGCAAATATTTACACTGACTCTTGATATGCGTTCTCTGTTTGCCATGCAAAAGGAAAGATCTGGAAACAATGAGGTTTTATTACTGCATCAGGAAAACCAATAGCTCATTGCAGGAATAATAACTGAGTTGTTAGAAGCAATCCAAAAGCCAAAATAGCTGGCAGTAATCCATTGCCAGAGTCATACAAGTGGTCAAGATTCAGTCTCTAAAGGTAATCACAGAGCTGATATCATTGCAAAGTATGCTGCCCAGAAAGCTCCAATTTATGTAATGAATTTAACATCAATTGATTCTGAGGATCTAGAAAAAAGCTTATTTAGATTCAGATATCCAGAAATGGAAGGATAAATATGGAGCTAGGAAAGAACATAGGATATGGATTACTGATACAGGAAGGCCATAATTACCAAAAGACTTTTATACCAATTTGTTTCAAGCTATCCACACAAAAGGTCATTTTGGTACACAAGTTGTTGTAGATTTCATCAAGAGACAATGGGTTCCTCCTGGAATAAGTACTGTTGCAAATAAGATCTGTAATAGTTGCTCTGTCTGCCAAAGGTTCAATCAAAGTGCATTCAGAAAGAAAGGTTTGGGTGGTAGACCTTTAGCATATTGTCCATTCAAGAGTTTACAGATTGATTATATCTGTATGACTAAAGCTGGAAGGTACAAGTACTGTCCTGTGATAGTTGATAGACTAAGTGGCCTGAAGTTTTTCCATAAAATACCAACACAGCAAGCTTTGTGGTGAAAGAGTTACTCAAGGAAATTGGGCCTAGATTCAGTGTACCTCTAACCATAGATTCGGATAAGGGATCTCATTTCACTCAGGATATCCTTAGAAGAGTCTATGAGAATTTAGGAATAACACCTAAATATCATGTTCCTTATCATCCACAAAGTTCAGGTCAGATGAAGCATATGAATAGGGAACTCAAGACTATGGTGGGGAAACTCTGTGCCAAAACTCATCTCAAATGGCCAGATATTCTTCTCATAGCTTTGTTTTACCTATATACTAGACCAAGAGCGGATCTACATAAATCATCGTATGAGATGCTCTTTGGACATGCTCCACTACAAACAAAGACTTGTAAGGCTGTTTATGCATCTCTCTTAGGAAGTGGCTGCCAAATTGCTTTCTATTTAAGTAAGAGAATTACAGGATATGGGAATATCAATTCAACCTGGTCCATTGGATTATTCTCTTCATAATTTTCAACCAGGTGATATGGTCTATGTGAAAATTTTTGCCAAAACATCAGCAACAGAACAAAGTTGGGTAGGTACTTATACAGTTGTGTTAGTTTCACCAACTTCTGTGAAAGTTTTAAGTAGAGATTCATGGTATCATTGTTCTCATATTAAAATAGCACATGGTATAGGTAATGAAAATGTAGAAATTGTTAATAATGTAGAAGATTAAGAAAAAGAAATTGTGTAAAATTGAGATCTTCAGTCAATTAGAGTCTGCAGTCAGAAAGTTCAGTAAGGAGAGGACCATTCCAGTGGAAGAGGACATTCAGATGGAAGAGGACATGGATGAATGAAGGTGATTCAGGATTCAGGATTAATGGACATTGTATTAAGACTGATGAACTTATAAAATTGAACTGATAGAGACTTTGTTTTAAAGGAATTTCCAAAGAAGAGGAATAATCATGGACAATTTGGACAAATGGTTTGAAAGATTTGGGTAATAAAAATAGTATCACTACATACTCATATACATCCAAGATTGCACATAAAACTATCAAGAACTTTGATGAAGAAAAGGAGAAGAGGAGAAAAGCTGAGAAAAGGAGATTTCCTCAAAGAAAGGAATATCATAAGGAGAAAGGAGGGAGGGCGGGAGGCAAAAAAAAAACAATAAGGAGAAAGGAGATCTGAAGGAGACCTGAAGTTTTGGTAGGTATAATACCTCCAACAGTAACATATTGCAACACAATATATCAAAATAACAACATAGCAAATCAGATAAAAAAAAAACATGTTAGGATACATTGTATTCCTTATGTAATAAAACAATGTACAAATACTAACAAAATTAGAATTAGCTATAGCATAAGTAAGTACTAACAAAGGATAATTAGTTACTAATAAAATTAGCTAGTTATTTAGTTAATATTTAGTTAGATTAATATACTAATGGGGGCAGCTGAGTGGCTCAGTGGATTGAGAGCCAGGCCTAGAGACTGGAGGTCCTAGGTTCAAGTCCGGCCTCGGACACTTCCAACTGTGTGACCTTGGGCAAGTCACTTGACCCCTACTGCCCACCCTTACCACTCCTGGGCCAAGGACGGTCCCTAGCCCGGATGAAAAAAGGAGGAGGGTTGGGCATGGGGCTAGCAACCCCACCCTGTAAAAACTTCATCTGCTAAAGAAACTGCAACCTAAAGTAGAGGCAGCTGGGCTAGCTCAGTGGATTGAGAGCCAGGCCTAGAGACGAAAGGTCCTAGGTTCAAGTCCGGGCTCAGACACTTCCCAGCTGGGTGACCCTGAGCAACTGTGTGTCCCATTGCCTACTGGTTGTGGCCCTATGCTCCTAGAATGGAGTCCCAGGATAAATAAAAAAAATATATACTAATAACATAGGGATAGTTTGGAATAGTTTCGTGTAATAGAGAATAGTATTAGATTAAAGGATAAGATAAGGTACTAATGTATATTACAGTTCAAAATGTATTTTTCCAAATTTTTTGGCACTTATTAGTTAGTAGAATGTTTCTGTATTAGTGTAGGAGTTGTGTTTGATTTTGTTTGAATTTTGTGTTGATATTTAATATTTGTTGTTGAATTTTCTTAATTTTGTTGGAAGTTTTACTTTGTAACTTATTTTTCTGTATTTTGAACTATATATTTGTTCAATGTATTTATCCCTTTACCTTTCCTTCCTGAAATCCCTAGAGTAGGATAGACTAAGGTAGAGATAGATAGGATAAGACAGAATTAGTGTAGTTTGTTTATTATTTTGGGTTAGAATTTTAGTGTAGTCCGTAGTGCACAAATACCAAAATACTGTGTGGAACTTTATTTTGGCTTTGTGCAAAGTGGGGAACTGTTGTAGGTAAACTTATAAAAGCAGATTTGGAAGTTTCGAGAGGCAGGCAGGAGATGAGATTCCAACCTGGAACACAGCAAGGGGCTGAATACAGTGGGCTCTTTCTAAAGGTAGTTGGGGTTTTGAAGGAGTTGGGAAACCACTCACCTGAGAGCCTGTGGATTTTGGGTATCTCTGAGCAACATCTGGAATATCTCAACTAGCAGGATCAAGAAAAGCAGGTTGAGAATACTGTCTTGTTTGGTGGACAATCAAGATCAGTCTCCCTGACTTCTCTGAAGAGTTTTTTGGCTGGAACTGTGCTCTTGGAATATACTTGGACCATCAGACCATCTATGTGAGATCCCATTACTCCCTTGTGTCCTAGATGCATGCATAGTGTAGTGTATGGATTTCTCAGACCTTTAACCTTAAACCTTGAATTGATCCCATAGTGTTTTAGAGTAGCGTGACCTCTCCCACCTCTTTTAATCTTAAGTTAACTATTAAAGAAGTGTTTTTATTCCTATTGTGTTTTTCCCTGTAGAAGTAAGGTATCCCTGGATGTTTTAGTCTAAGTGGCAGATGGATCCCAACTGTCATTCACTCTCATTGTCACAGCCCTTTTGTATTTGATTAAGATCATAATACATCGGGGTTAAGATGGCGGCAGAGTAAAAAGCAGCTCTTAACCTCTCCTGACCGAAACACACAAGACTCCTCAAGGGGACATAAAAACAAGTCCAGACGAACGGAGGAACCCCACAACAGGGTGCAGTGTGGAAGGTACGTGAAATCGGGACATTTCCATGCTATAAAGGGGTGAAACAGCTCTCACTAAATCGCAGGCTGAGCAACCACCCCACCCCCACCCCCTCCACACACACCACCTATAGCGCCGAAGCCAGCTAAAAAGAAATAGAGCAAGTTTGGGGCATCCATCGAGTCATTGGCAGCTCCAGGGCCTGTTCCTCAGAGCAGCAAGATTTGGGACCCCAAAAAGCTAAAGAACGCACACAAACTCTGAGCGCGGGCGCAGAGTAGGGACGCAGGGCGCAGAACGTGGGCGCAGGGCGCAGAGCACAGGCTCAGAGTGCAGGGGCGGGCAGAGGCGTGGGTGTAGGTAGACACAGCCACTAGCTAAAGCTCTGAAACCCTGAGTGGGGAACCAGTGCAGACGGGTATACGACTGTGGAAGCAGCGCCCTGAGACTTGTAAAGGAACCTCCGGCAGAGGATCAAGCAAAGGGGTCCATCTGGGGGCTTGACCTTGGAAAAAACCAGACCTCAGACCTCAGGAGCCAAAAGACTGCGGACAGACCCTGAGCGCAAGGATAAACCTGAGAAGCTGCTGGGCTAATGATGGCTACCCAGACTCAGGAAGTTCAGAAGAGAAAGATTAACAACAAGAAAAAAAAAGTCTTTAATACTCGACAACTTTTACACAGAGAAAATCCAGAGAACCAAGCAAACAGAGGAGGAGAACAAACAAGCATCCGGACCCACCTCAAATAAGGAAAACGGGTCACAAGCTATGGAAGAGTTCAAAACTGAGATTTTGAGGAAAATGGAAGAGATGTGGCAAGAAAATAACAGTTTAAAAGATAGAATCTTGCAGTTGGAAAGTGAGGCTCAGAAATCAAATGAACTGATAAGCAAATTGAACATCAGAAATGACCAGAGCGAAAAGGAAAACCAGAAGATTATAGCCCAAAACCAAAAGATCATAGCCAAAAACCGAAAGATTATAGCCGAAAACCAATCCCTAAAGGCTAGAATTGAGCAATTAGAAGCTAATGATCTCTGAAGACAACAAGAACAAATAAAACAAAGTCAAAAGACTGAAAAAATAGAAGGAAACATGAAATATCTCAATGAGAGATTGACAGACCAAGAAAACCAGTCTAGAAGAGACAATTTGAGAATAATTGGTCTTCCAGAAAAACCAGAAATTAATAGAAACATGGACCCCATACTAAAAGAAATTATTCAGCAAAATTGCCCTGAAGTCCTACAACAAGAGGGCAATATAGATGTTGAAAGGATCCATAGAACACCCACGACATTCGATCCAGATAAGAAACTGCAACCACGGATCAACTACCCATCAAAATTGACTATATATTTCCAGGGGAAAGTATGGGCATTCAACAAAATTGAAGAATTCCAAGTATTTGCACAGAAAAGACCAGGGCTAAATGGAAAGTTTGATATCCAACCACAAAAATCGAGAGAAACATGAAAAGGTGAATAAGAAACAGAGGGGAAAGAAAGAAAACTTATAATTTTTAAATTTGCCTTTTTAATGGCCTCAGTAAGATCTAATTATCTGTAATCCTATGTAGAGAAATGTTATGTATAATTCTCTGTAGTGAACTCTATTCACTATTATAGTAATCAGAAGAATAATTCACAGGGTGAGGGTGGAACACTAAATAATCTAAGATGACATGGGGGGATGGGAAAGAGGGGGTGAATAGTAGGGGACACCAAGAGAAACTTGAGTGAATAAGAAAAATAGGATATTCTATTACACACAAAGAGGGCATGGGAAGGAGAGGGGACAAATACTATTATAAGAAGGAGAGGAAGAGAGCATTAAGAGATAATAATCAAACCTTACTCTCAGTGTAATCAACCCAGAGAGAGAAGAGTAGCTATACTATCCATTGGGACATAAAACTCTTATCTAACCCTTCTGAGAAAGTCAGAAGGGATAAACCAAGGGGAGCAGGGGAGTGGGGAGGTCAAAAAAAGGGAGGGGAGAAGAAGGGGGAGGGAATTCATAAGGCCTTTAAAAACAATAAGAGGGGGGGAAAATAAGGGAGGGAGTAGAAAGGGAAGTTAATCAAGGGAGGGGATAAGGGATAGCGGCTTAATAGCAAACCACTGGTTTAAAAGGAAACAGTATGAGAAAAAGGGGGTAGGAATAGGGGAGGATACGAAAATGTCAGCAAATGCACAACTGATGATTATAACTCTGAATGTAAATGGGATGAGCTCGCCCATAAAATGGAAGCAAATAGCAGAGTGGATTAGAAACCAAAATCCTACCATATGTTGTCTACAAGAAACACATATGAGGCGGGTGGACATACACAAGTTTAAGGTTCAGGGCTTGAGCAAAATCTTTTGGGCGTCAAATGAGAAAAAGAAGGCAGGAGTG
>NC_058133.1:468835417-468835811 GCF_016433145.1 Gracilinanus agilis
CAATCAATAATTTCATTGAAGAAAATGACAATGATGAGACATCCTACAAAACTCTGTGGGATGCGGCCAAGGCAGTACTCAGGGGGAAATTTATATCCTTGAGTGCATATATTAACAAATTAAGGAGGGCAGAGATTAATGAATTGGGTATGCAACTCAAAAAATTAGAAAGCGAGCAAATTAAAAATCCCCAGATGAAAACTAAATTAGAAATACTAAAAATCAAGGGAGAAATTAATAAAATCGAAAGTAAAAGAACTATTGAATTAATAAATAAGACTAGAAGCTGGTATTTTGAAAAAAAACAGATAAAATAGACAAAGTACTGGTCAATCTAATAAAAAAAAAGGAAAGAAGAAAACCAAATTGATAATATCAAAGATGAAAAGGGAGA
>NC_058133.1:468835906-468837588 GCF_016433145.1 Gracilinanus agilis
TTGAAGAAGCCATCAAAGAACTCCCTAAGAAAAAATCGTCAGGGCCTCATGGATTCACAAGTGAATTCTATCAGACATTCAAAGAGCAACTAATCCCAATACTATACAATTATTTGATAAGACAAGCAAAGAAGGAGTCCTACCAAATTCCTTTTATGACACAAATATGGTACTGATTCCAAAGCCAGGGAGATCAAAAACAGAGAAAGAAAACTACAGACCAATCTCCCTAATGAACATAGATGCCAAAATCTTAAATAGAATACTAGCAAAGAGACTCCAGCAAGTAATTAAGAAGATCATCCACCATGATCAGGTGGGATTTATACCAGGAATGCAAGGTTGGTTCAACATTAGGAAAACCATCCACATAATTGACCATATCAACAGTCTAACAAACAAAAATCACATGATCATCTCAATAGATGCTGAAAAAGCCTTTGACAAAATACAGCATCCATTCCTATTGAAAACACTGAAAAGTATAGGAATAGAAGGACCTTTCCTAAAAATAATAAACAGTATATACCTAAAACCATCAACAAACATCATATGCAATGGGGATAAATTAGAAGCCTTCCCAATAAGATCAGGAGTGAAACAAGGATGCCCATTATCACCTCTATTATTTAACATTGTACTAGAAACACTAGCAGTTGCAATTAGAGAAGAAAAAGAAATTGAAGGTATCAAAATAGGCAAAGAGGAGACTAAGCTATCACTCTTTGCAGATGATATGATGGTCTACTTAAAAAATCCTAGAGAATCAACTAAGAAGCTTGTAGAAATAATCAACAACTTTAGCAAAGTTGCAGGATACAAAATAAATGCACATAAATCATCAGCATTTCTATAAATTTCCAACACACTAGAGTAGCAAGAAGTTGAAAGAGAAACACCATTTAAAATCACCCTAGACAATATAAAATACTTAGGAATCTATCTACCAAAACAAACACAGTAATTATATGAAAACAACTACAAAACACTTTCCAAACAAATAAAACTGGATCTAAACAATTGGAAAGCCATTGATTGCTCATGGGTAGGATGAGCTAACATAATAAAAATGACAATTCTACCCAAATTAATTTACCTATTTAGCGCCATACCTATCAAGCTACCAAAAAACTTCTTTACTGAATTAGAAAAAAACTATAACAAATTTCATTTGGAATAATAAAAGATCAAGAATATCAAGGGAAATAATGAAAAAAATGTGAAGGAAGGGGGCCTAGCAGTACCAGATATTAAACTATACTATAAAGCAGCAGTCATCAAAACAATATGGTACTGGCTAAGAGATAGAGAGGAGGATCAGTGGAATAGACTTGGGGTAAATGACATCAGCAAGATAGTGTATGATAAACCCAAAGAGCCCAACTTTTGGGACATGAATCCACTATTTGACAAAAACTGCTGGGAAATTTGGAAAACAATATGGGAGAGATTAGGTCTAGATCAACATCTCACACCCTACACCAAGATAAATTCAGAATGGGTGAACGACTTGAATATAAAGAGGAAAACTATAAATAAGTTAAGTGAACACAGAATAGTATACTTCTCAGATCTGTGGGAAAGGAAAGACTTCAAAACCAAGCAAGAGTTAGAGAAAATTACAAAATGTAAATTAAACGGTTTTGATTATATTAAACTAAAAAGCTTTTGTACAAACAAAA
>NC_058133.1:468837687-468857794 GCF_016433145.1 Gracilinanus agilis
CACACCTAGCAGATTGGCTAAAATGAAAGAAGGGGAGAGTAATGAATGTTGGAGGGGATGTGGCAAAATTGGGACATTAATGCATTGCTGGTGGAGTTGTGAACTGATCCAGCCATTATGGCTGGCAATTTGGAATCATGCTCAAAGGGCTATAAAAGAATGCCTGCCCTTTGATCCAGCCATACCATTGCTCAAACCCCAAAGAGATCATAGATAAACAGACTTGCACGAAAATATTTATAGCTGCACTTTTTGTGGTGGCAAAAAACTGGAAAAGGAGGGCATGCCCTTCAACTGGGGAATGGCTGAACAAACTGTGGTATATGCGGGTGATGGAATACTATTGTGCTAAAAGGAATAATAAACTGGAGGAATTCCATGCAAATTGGAGAGACCTCCAGGAACTGATGCAGAGCGAAAGAAGCAGAGCCAGAAGAACATTGTACACAGAGACTGATATACTGTGGTAATATCGAATGTAATGGGCTTCTGTACCAGCAGCAATGCAATGACCCAGGACAGCTCTGAGGGATTTATGGTAAAGAATGCTACCTACATTCAGAGGAAGAACTACAGGAGAGGAAACATAAGAAAAACAACTGCTTGAACGCATGGGTCAGGGTGGACATGATTAAGGATGTGGACTCGAAACTACCACACCAATGCAACTACCAACAATTTGGAAATTGGTCTTGATCAAGGACACATGACAAAACTAGTGGAAATGTGCATTGGCCATGGGTGGGGGGAGTGCGGGGGGGTGAAGGGGAAAGTAGGAGCATGAATCATGTAACCATGTTAAAAATGAATATTAATAAATGTTTAAATTTTTAAAAAAAGATCATAATACATCTACATCTTAATTCTTCCTTCATCCCTTTCTCCCCAGAAGAACCCTTGTGGGTGTATTTGTGTTTATTTACCCACATCAATATCCTCAATCTTACCACCTTGCCTCTGCAACTGTCCTCAGTTGTACATAGTTATAGGCTTGCTGTCTTCACCATTAGGCTCTAAGCTACTAAGAATAGGAACTATTTGCCTTTTTTTGGCATCTCCAGCACTTCATATAGTATGTGGCACATAGTAGAGGCTTAATAAATCCTAGCTGACTGTAGTGGCATACATAAGAGAAATAGATGGAAGTAGTAGGATCACACTTAGGTTTTGGAGAAGAAAATGCTTCCTAACAATTAGAGCTATCCAAAAGCAGATGGCAAGCCTTGAGGAGGTAGTGATTTCCCCTTCACTGGGTGGTTTTGGTCATAGACTAAATGACTACCAGTCAAGAATGTTGTAGACAGAATTCCCATTATGTATGGGTCAGACTAGATGGCCTCAGAGGTGCCTTTTAATCAATGAACCAAGAAGCATTTTTTTAAGCCATAATTATGTGCCAGGTACTGTGCTATGCCCTGGCAATACATAGAAAGCCAAAAACAGTCCCTGCCCTCAAGATGCTCACAGTCTAAAGGTGGAGTCAACATACAGACAACTATAAAAAAGATATACACAGAAAAGGTGGAAGGTAACCTTAAAGAAAAAACTAATCTTGGAGGAATCAGAAAAAAAAATATCTTTCTGAGGGTTTCTTTTTGGTCATGAGCAGAGTCTTGAAAGAAGTCTAAAAATTCAGCTCTGAGATGCTATGATTCTGGAATTTTTAGGAAGTTTTTCCTTATATGGAGTCAGACAATGGCTCTTTACACTATACCTTGCTGCCTCCTTTACTAAATTCCGGCATTTTTTCCTCTTTATCTGTTCTCTAGCCATATCTGCATCCTCCCTAGCTGAGTTTAATAATAATAAAAATAATTCCAGTGTAGAGTCAAGCTTGTCTATGAGATCCTAAGAGAGTTGAAAATACAAACCAAAGAGCGGCAGAGCTAAAAGCAAAGCTAAGTCCTGGGGAGGTGGGGGGGTGCGGTAAAAACGTGTACATGCGTGTATCCCTTCATTCTCCCTGCATTCCAATCCCAAAGATTTGACTAATGTCTTTTTTGGGTAGAAACATATGGGAGTTACACCAAGAAAGGAATTCCTGAATCTCGCTCTTCTTGTCAGAGCAGAGGGAATATCCGGGGGAAAAGGAAAAGTTTTCGGCTATCCACTTTTTCTTTTTTTAGCCTTCTTCAGTTTGGCTTTTCACTTAATACTCATTTAATTCAAAATAATCTCTCTCTCTTTTCTTTTTAAATCCTTACCTTCTGTTTTAAAATCAATACTAAGGCAAAAGAGCAATAAGGGGTAGGCAATTGAGGTTAAGTGACCTGTCCATGAAGCACAGCTAAGAAGGACTTACTGTATCTCCTGTCTCTAAGGCCTAGATCTCTCTGACCACTGAGCTACCTACCTGCCCCTGCCAATGATCTTTTTTCCTAAATAAAAATTTTTTTTTCAGTTAAATTTGACAATTGATTTTTGACATTTTAAAATTCAGATTTTCTCCCTTCCTAATCTCCCCTCACCCTTAGATAATAATAAACTCATATAAGTTATACCTGTTCTTTCATGTAATATATGTTTCCATATTGCTGATATCATGATAGAAGAAACATATCACACATACAATAGAAACCTTTGATCTGCACTCAGACTTCAATTGTTCCTTCTTTGACCGTGGATAGCATTGTCATCAGGAGTCCCTTGTGCTTCCAGTGATCCCTTAATGGCCTCTTCTTAGTCTTCATTTTTTCTTGACCTCTGTAGGATCTGGCATTCCTGACCATCTTCTCCTCCTAGATTTTTATTGTTTTCCCTTGGTTCATCCCCTCCCATGAATCTGTCAACTCCTCAGCTTGTTTTTCTAGATCTTATGCCTGTCATACTCAGTAACTGTGGGTGTTGCCCAAAGTTCTGTCCTCTTTTCTCTTTATACTTTCATTTGCTGATTTCATCAGCTGTCATGGGTTCCTTTATCATCTCTATGCAGATGATTTTTGTCATTTATGTTTCAGTTGTGTCCAGCTTTTCTTGGCAGAGATACTGCAGTGGTTTGCCATTTCCTTCTCTAGCTCTTTTTCTTTTTCTTTTTTCCTTTTCTTTCTTTTTTTTTAACAGATGAGAAACCAAGGCAAACCCACTCGTGACTTGCCCAGGGTCACACAACCAGTAAGTGTCAGAAGTTGGATTTGAACCCTTGAAAATGAATCTTCCTACTTCCAAGCCCAGGGCTCTATCCACTGTACCTCATCGCTGATTTATGCAGAATATTATTCGATATATTTATCTAGTTCTAATCTCTCTCCTGAGCTCTCAATCCAAATCACCAACTCTCTATTGGAGATTTCAACTGCATTTCCCATAAGAATTTCAAACTCAACATGTCCAAAATAGTAGTTATTATTATTCTCCTCAAACCCTCCTTTCTTCTAAATCTCTCTGCTATTATCAAAGGGACTACGATCTTTTCAATCACCCAGGTTTGGGTATTTAGTGTCCTCAATTCTCTCTTATTTGTCCACTTATCCAATTTCTTTCCAAATCTTGTCATTTCTTTCTCTACAACATCTTTCCTTATATATCACCTTCTCTCCATTAACACAGCTATCACCCTTATTTAGGCCTTCATCTCCTCTGGCCTGCAATCTTGCAATAGCTTTCTAATTGCTCACCTGAAACAAATCAAAATAGGCTGGTTCCATTTTAAGGAAAGTACCCTGACCTGCCATACCTTGATTCTTCTCTCATCTCTACTCATGACTCTCTGGACTTGCTCTACTTTGCTCTCATTCAGATATCCCTCCCTTCCTTTGAACCTTTCTTTTATAGATTCTCTTCCTCTATTAGAACATAAGCTTCAAATCAGGGACTGTATATACAGATTGTCCCAAAAGTCTCAGGGCAGTTTTAAACATCAATAGTTTCAGAACTATAAATGCTATAAACTCATAAAAGCTAGCTTTTGAAAGATTAATTATTTAAAATTTTTAAATAGGAGCATATTTCTTATTAAATTCAACATACCTACCGTGTTGTGCTATATGTCACTATACTCAATTTTCAAAGTTTATAAAATAATCATCTGTTGCAAAATTATTAAAAAGATTGCATTTGTAATCCTAGTCTTAAGATCATCTAAAAATAAGTAACAATTTTGACATAGCCTCACCAAAAAAAAAAAAAGTGATGGAGATTTATCAGATGACTAAGGTGGCTGCACAAGAGAACCTCCTTTACAGTTTCACTGCTCTGTGAACATTTTATCCAGAAACTGTCACACATGCAATGAATGCATCATACCCCATCTTGTTCAAATTAAAAGAAAAATGTACTATTCAAATTTCAGAAAACTAAATAAGTGGAAAAGAAATTAAAATAGTTCAACTTTCAATTTTTGTGAGAATGTAGCATTTATACCTCTGAAGTTATTAAAGCTTAAAATTATGCTAGACTTTTAGGCTCCTTTAGACTTCTATTCTCAGCATTTAGTACAGTGCCTGGCACATAGTAAGCATTTAATAAATGTTCGTTGACTGACTTGACTTGAAGTCTTTCATCATTCCAATTCATCTTCCACTCAGCTGCCAAAGTGATATTCCTGAAGTATAGATCTGACAATGTTACTTCCCTACTCTATAAACCTTGGTTGCTCCCTATTATTTCCAAGAACACATATTAAATCCTTTTTTTGGCATTTTAATTTCTTTCCCCTGAGGAATAGGGTAAATGAGGACAATTTTTTCCCTACAACTAGGAAAGTGGCTAAAGCAAGTGCTGTGAAATGCTTAGAGCTCAGTTAGACATCAAAGATTCCAAAGTCATCCATTGCGTCCTGTGCTATCACCAGTCTCCTGACTTGCATCTTGCTACCGGAATTCTGACTGATCTAACTAATTCTGATGACTTTGGGCAATTCTGTCTCACTTAAATCCAATTCATAAGTAAGTCAGTTCACCACACTCATGATGTCATCAATCCTCTTTGAAAAAGAAAGATGGACAACAATTTCTTCACAACATGAGTTGTTCTGGTCTTTCTAATCCTCTTATATTCTATTCCCATGAACACTACAATCTAACCATACTGACCTACCTGTTATTCCTTACACACAACATTCCATTTCCATTTTCCATGCCTTGCTATTGGCTACTGCTCTTACCTGGAATCCTTCCCTTCCCACCTGCCATCTTTTAGAATCTTTGGATTTTTTTAAAGTATTAGATTGAGCTCTATCTCCTCCAATAGGGTTTTCCTGGTCTCTCCAATTGCTAATACCATCCCTTGTATAATTAGTTCCTCTACTCATTACTTATTATGTTCTGATTTCTATATTCTATCTCCTTCATTAGAATACAAGCTTCCTAGTTCTTTTTGTGGTAACAATTAGAAATTGAGGTGATGTTCATCAATCTGGGAATGTCTAAATAAGTTGTGGTGTATATAATGGAATACTATTGTGCCATAAGAAATGATGAGCAAAATGATTTTTTTTAAACTTGGAAAGAATTATGTGAACTGATGCAAAATGAAGTGAGCAGAACCAGAAGAATATTGTATGTAGTAATAACAATATTGTTTGAGCAACTGTGAATGACCTAGGTATTCTTAGCAATACAGTGATCCAAGACAATCCCAAAGACTCATGATGAAAAATGTCATCCACCTCCAGAGAAAGAACTGATGGAGTCTGAATTCAGACCAAAACATACTACATTTCTTTCTTTTTCTTTTCTTTTCCTTTCCTTTCTTTTCTTTTCTTCTTCTCAAGATCTTTTCCGTAAAATGACTGATATGGGGAAATGTTTTATATTATTGGCATGTAAAATCTGTATCAGATGGCTTACTATCTCAGGGAGAGGAGAGTGGAGAGAGGGTGGAAGGTAGAGAGAAAATTTGGAACTTAAAATTTTTTAAAAAAATGTTAAAATTGTTTTTACACATAGTTGGGGGAAAATAAGATATTACTTTAAAAAGAATATAAGCTCCTAATGACCAATTGCAATTCCAGAGGACTGATTATGAAGCATGTATATGATGATTAAGCATTTCCTGAGAGGGAGTTATTGGACTCAAAGAGTGTAGAGTAATATGTATATTATAGATAATATATATTTTTTGCACTTGACCAATGTGACCCATTTATTTTCTTTGATTATGCATATTTGTTTCAAGTGTATTATTATCCCCCCAACCCCATGGTGGGGGGAAGTAGGGAGGAGAAAAAACATATTTTTGTTAATTAAAACAATTAAAATTAATTTTAGGGAAAAAAATAAGTTCATGTCCAAAGGGCTATAAAACCTTGTATACCCTTTGACCTTTCAATACCATTACCAAGACCACTAACAAAGAGATCAAAGGAGAAAACAAGTTCCTATGTGTACAAGAATATTTATAGCAGACTTTTTGTTGTGGCAAAGAATTGGAAATCAAAGTGATGCCCATCAATTGGGGAATGACTAAACAAATTATGGTATGTGATAATGTTGAAATACTGTTGTGCTATAAGAAATGATTTTGCACAGATGGTTTTAGAAAAACCTCCCGACTTCTATGAGCTGATACAAGTGAAGTGAGCAGAACCAGGATATTTTTGTGCACAATAACAGCAATATTGTACAATGATCAACTATGAATGACTTAGCTATTCTCAGCAATATAATAATCATGACAATTCTGAAGGACTTATGATGAAAAATGCTATCCACGCCCAGAAAAAGAACTAATGGAATCTGAATGCAGATTGAAGCAGACTTTTCAATTTTTCCTTATTTTTCTTCTTGTTTTTTTTGGGGGGGGGAGTGAAGAGGGGTCCTAGGTTCTCTCTTGCAACATGGCTAATGTTTTGGTTAATATGTTTTGTGTGACTGCTGTGGAAAGGAAAACTTTGAGTTAAGTTTTTGGCTTTTTGGCCCACTGAGATGGAACAGACAGCAGTTGGAACATGAAGGGAGAGGAGTGACAGTTGGAATGAGAGAAGAGGATTGTGGGAGAAACTGTTAACTGAAGCGTCTTTGCCCTCTGGACTCTGTGAGTGTGGAGCAAAGTCCTGGAGCTCTAGATCCCAATCCGTGGAAAAGCCTTGCCTCCAAATCCCGTTCCCCTCTTTGCCTCGTGGAATGACTTCTTGATCTGACTGTGAATTGGTTTATTTTGTAGATGAACAAGGTATGTGGAGAAGGGAGAGGATAGAGGAATCAAAGCAGGATAGGTTTGAGGGGAAAGAAGACTCTATTATCTATATCAAAGTACTTGCCTTCTCAGGGAAGGGGATGGGAAAGAGGAAGGGAATTTGGAACTCAATAATAAAAAATGAATATTAAAAATTATTTTATATGTAATTGAGAAAAACAAAATAAAAATATTCTTTTTAAAAAGAGTTCAGCAAACACCATTAAAACAAAAAGAATTATGTTCCTAAGAGTGAGAACTGTTTTTGTTTTTTCATAATATCCTAGGGCTTAACATAGTGCCTGGCACATAATAGATGCTTAATAAATATTAGTGTGATTGAGTTTCTAGGCAGTTATTAGAACCCCATGCCAAACATAGGGCTCTTTAGTAATCCAAAATTTGAAAGTTCTGTAATCTACCCTTCTAGAAAGCTAAAGAAGAGTTTCTGAGCAGTTACAATCTCAGAATCACCTCTTTGCCAACCTCAAATTCAAGCATTGATAGCCAACCTTCTAGAGGAAAAAGCGGAATTCTCTGGCAGCACCAACCTCTTGGGGTGAACAAGATCAAGCAGTTGTTCCCCTCCCACTTCACAGGTGGAGGATCACAAAGGAATTAAAAGCACATCATGGGGAAACAAAAGGTCTAGACTTTGCTTTCTCCTATTATGGAGAGTCATTGGATCTTGCCAATTTGATGAAAAGGTGATTACCTCTTTGGCAATCCCATTTGGGGAGAGTTCAGACCCTCAGATTAGTATTTTAAATTACAGATGGTTGGTTATGAGTCTCTCTGATTTCTAACTGGGCTTCTATCCTTCAAAATAGTTTTACATTAGCACTTTCTGTAGTAACAAAGAAACCTGAAAGAAAGCAGATGGCCTTTGACTGGGAAAAGGAGTGGAATGGACTCTGGTTGGGTGGTTAGAAACAATGAATACAACAATTAGAAAGACACAAAAACTTATGAAAAGTGAGACACAATAAAGAAAACAATGTATCCAATGACCATGATAATATAAGTAGAAAAGAAATAGAACGTATATAGAAAAGAAAAAAAAAACCATGATAATTGAAACAGTGTTGGAAAGTTATAACAATTAAACCTGGCCCCAAAGAGATGACACACAAAGATGCTATTCCCACGCCCACTTTTTATTTTTTTGCAAAGCCGCAGGACCACATAGATAGAGTACTTCATATGACATGAACCTTTGTAATGCATTGATTAACATTGGCTGAACTATTTTTTCTTCTTTATTATAAAGGATGACTCTCTGGGAGGCAATGAGATGAGAGAGAGTGTTAAAATGAAGATAATATAAAACCAGAAGATAGCAATAAAAATAATTTTAAAATAATAAAGCATAAAAAAGGATTTTTAAAAAAAGGGTCGTAGGCCTCTCCAGAATGTCAGCAAGGTGCTTGTCTAGCCATTCCAAGTATGTTCCAGGGGAGCCCAAACACTCAGGATGCTTCTATGGATCTGTGGGATGAATGTGGCGTTCATTGGAATGTTGGGGGATGCCTGTCTAGTAAGATAGTTTCATTTTTTTCTTCTTAGTGTAATACAATAGTATAAGTCTGGATGCCTATATGTGTATCTTGGGGAGTGGGGTGGGGAGAGAAAGAGAGAAAGTAGGGAAAGAAAGAAAGAATAAGCATTTATTAAGCAACTACTATATGCCAGGCACTATGCTAAAAGCTTTATAAATGTTATCTCATTGGATTCTTACGAGAACCCTAAGAAGTAGGTGTTATTATTATATCCATTTTATATTTGAGGAAACTGAGGCAAGCAGAGGGTAAGTGACTTTCCCAGGGTCATGCAGTTAGGAACAGGAGTGGGAAAAAGCTTCATGGGGAATGTTTATGTAGTTGCCTCTCCAGCACCCCATGTTTTTCCCCCCTTCCAAAAGAAGCCCAAACCACAAGGTGGCACTGTGAGGCTGGAGCCCTGGATGAAACTGGATCTAACCAACGTGGAAGGAGACTCTATCAACTCTTTATAAGCAGTTCTATGCATTTTCTGTAGAGTGAAGTAAAGGCTGTCCTGGACCCCAATATATTGTTATCTTGAGTATTTAGAGTCACCAGGAACCCTTTTATCTATTTCTTTGGAGATCTATATTGGAGCTATAGCCAGGCTATGTTCTGAGATTTCCCAGAAACCACTCTGGGTAGGACAAAACAAAAATAAGGAGTCACACCTGAGATTGAACCCAGGCCAGGCCTAGAACTTGGGGCATTGGTTCCCTTCCAGTACCAGCGGTACCAACATAGCTCTAGGCTTTCCAATGATTATCTTTCACTCCTTACCATAGTCGATTTCCCTCTTTTTGCAGTCATACATCAAATTGAGGATATCTTTCTGCTACTGGGTTGTTTTTTTGTTTTTTTTTGTGTGTACATACTTCATCATAAATTATATGCTGTTGCTATTTTATGCCCACTATCCCTCTCTCTGTTGTCCTTTCGGTGACCCATCATTTTGATTCTTTGAAGAATGTGTTTTTATAAGACTCATGGCCATACACCAACATAAAAAGAACATGGGGGGAGGAGGAGCAGCAGCTGGGTGGCTCAGTGGATTGAGTCAGGCCCAGAGATGGGAGGTCCTGGGTTCAAATATGGCCTCAGACACTTCCTAGCTGTGTGACCCTGGGCAGGTCACTTAACCCCCATTGCCTAGCCCTTACCACTCTCTTACCTTGGAACCAATACCTAGTATTGATTCTAAGACAGAAGGTAAGGAAGAAGAAAGAAGAACATGATCATACACTCATGTGGGAACAAGGAAGTAAGAGAATAGCTATCAGTACACAACAAGGCAGAATAAGTGGCCTGGCCCTAGAGCCTCTCAGAGACTTGGCTTTAAATCCTCCTTACCTCCAGAATCTATTCTACCCTGCACATCAAACTATCTAATTGAACTGGTAAGTATTTGCAGCTGGAAATTGTGTCTATCATTACTATCTGAGCAAACAGTAGCACTTTATCCCTCCATAACCACTGAGTGACTAAACACAATTCCTCTTGTTTCAAGAAGCTGATCCAGGAAAAAAAGACTCAGAAACTGGGTTAAGGGCATTTAAAAACAAAACAAAAAAAAAACCAGCCCTTTCCTTCTGACTTAGAATCAATATTAAGTATTGGTTCCAAGGAAAAAGGGCAGTAAGGGCCAGGCAATTGGGGTTACGTGACTTGCCCAGGGTCACACAAGTAAGAAGTGCCTGAGGCCAGATTTGAATCTAAGACTTCCCCTCCCCAACCCTGGCTCTCTATCCACTGAGCCACCTAGCTGCCCCATCAAGTACATTCTTGACATGGGACATACCTGTTGTTACCTCACAGGATTGATGGTAAGGATGAAATGAGATAATATTTATAAAAAACATTTATTACAGTGTCTACTTGGCACATAATAGAAACTCTATAAATGCTATTTTCCTTTCCTTTCTTCCATCATTTTTTTTTTACTTTTATTTTCCATCCAGTATTGGTTCTAAGGTAAAAGAGTGGTAATGGCTAGGCAATTGGGATTAAGTCACTTGGCCAGCATCACACAGCTAGGAAATATCTATGGTCAGATTTGAACCCAGGACCTTCTTTTTTCCACTGAGCCGTTTAGCTGCCTCAATTTGTTGTTGTTGTTTTTGTTGTTCTTGTTGTTCTTGGGTTGTTTTAGAGCAGTGGTTCCCAAACTTTTTTGGCCTACCGCCTCCTTTCCAGAAAAAATATTACTTAGCCCCCTGGAAATTAATTTTTTTTTAAATTTTAATAGCAATTAATAGGAAAGATAAATGCACCTGTGGCCATCACAGCTTCCCTAGATTGCTGCAGCACCCACCAGGGGGCGGTGGCATCCACTTTGGGAATCACTGTTTTAGACAGTTTGTGATCCTATTTGGGGTTTTCTTGGCAAAGATACTGGAGTAGTTTGTCATTTCCTCCTCCAGCTCATTTTATATACATAAGGAACTGAGGAAAAAAAGGGGAAGCAACTTGCCCAGCGTGACACAACTAGTGTCTGAGACTGGATTTGAACTCAGGGAGATTATTCTTCCTGAATCCAGGCCTGGCACCCTATCTACTATGCCACTAGCTGTCCCTCCCTCCTCCCTCCATCTTAAATAAAAGAAATAGACACAGTATAAGTTCACTCATGCCAATGGGGAAATTATAACCAGATATTTATCAACCCAAACAACCCCATCTCCCTGATGCTTCTACACTCTCATCCCCGGGTTTGGAAAGAGAGAAGGCTAATGGCACCTTTCATCAGAGGACTTTAGAGCATGGAGCCTCAGCCAACTGGTACTTCTATCCTGTGGCTAACAAACATTGACTTCCTTTTGTAATTGAGTCTGATGAAACAGACCTTTCCTTCTGCCATCACTCCACGTTTTCTTTATCTCTTTTCATCCCTACTCTATTTCTTGCCAGTCACTGTCCTTTCCTGAAGCTCTCTTCTCTTGGGTCTTCTGAGAACCTTCTTCTATCACTAACAAAGTTTCCTTCATTCTATACTTCTTCCTGAAGTACAGATCTTCCCATACAATCTTCCCATCTTTTTGTGCTTATGGAAATCCATCCAGAAGACACTGCATCCTTAACAACTCTCTCTGTAGGACTGAATGTTCCTTCTCTCCTCTTCCCCTGACACACGGGGACAGGAAGTTCTTCTCTGCAACTTAGAGCCCATCCCTCTGCAGCGATCATTCACCAAATTTCCCTAATCCTGTGATTCCCAAACTAGGTAGTGAGTGCCCCAAACACTTAAGGGTGCCCTGAGATATTTTACTTTTTTAAGGAAACATTGCAGAACTTAACATCTGTCAGCTGTCACTCCAGCTGTTATCTCCAGGTAAGTCCTAATTCCATCTGTGACATCGTCTCTTTGTGAAGCGTTGTTGTAACTACCCTAAGAAAATCAGTGTGGAAGAGAAAATGAGGGTGGCTCATTATCCAATCCAACTCCAAAGTTTAAAAACTATGCTGTGCCCAATAGGCTCAACTAATTATATAATTATGATAATTTAAGAATGAAATTGAAACATTTTTTTCTTTTCAATTTCTGTGCATTATGTTTTCAAACAGCCACTAAGTTGTTAGGACATAGATTCTTATTAAGTTCTTTGAACCTAGTTACTTAATAATAAAAGTATTCTTGTATATATAATAAAAAAGATACAAACGCATATATATATGTACACACACAGACATATATATATATATATATATATATATATGTATATATATAACCCTTACTTTTTTGTCTTAAAATCAATACTGCATATTGTTTCCAAGGCAGAAGAGTGGCAAGAGCTGGTCAATGGGGGATAAGTGACTTACCCAGAGTCACACAGCTAGGAAGTATCTGAGACCAAATTTGAACCCAGGGACTCCAATTTCTAGCCCTGGCTCTCAATCCACTGAACCACCTATCTGCCTCCAATGGAAGTATTAAATAATTCTTTTGGGCCCTTGGGATGCCTTGAAATTTTTATCATGACACTAAGTGTGCATTAAACCTAGAAAATTTGGGAACATCTGTCCTAAACTGTATCCTATCCTAGGTTCAAATCTAGCCTCAGACACTTTCTAGCTGTGTGGCTCTGGGCAAGTCCCTTAACCCCCATCGTCTAACCCTTACCGCTCTTCTGCCTTTGAACCAATACATAGTATTGATTATAAGACAGAAGGAAAGGGTTTTTTTTTGTTTTTGTTTTTGTTTTTTTAAACCCTTGTACTTCGGTGTATTGTCTCATAGGTGGAAGATTGGTAAGGGTGGGCAATGGGGGTCAAGTGACTTGCCCAGGGTCACACAGCTGGGAAGTGGCTGAGGCCGGGTTTGAACCTAGGACCTCCTGTCTCTAGGCCCGACTCTCACTCCACTGAGCTACCCAGCTGCCCCCAGAAGGAAAGGGTTTTTAAAAAATAAAAATAAACCATATCCTAGCCTTTCTTTCACACAATGAATTTGTTTCTTCCTTTATTAAGAAAATCAAAGATACCTGCTATAAGCGTCCTCTTTTCTCCTTATTCCACACCTCAAATCCCCTCTAGGTTTGTCTCAATTTTCTCTCTATTTTCTCCAGCCTTTAAGGAAGAGGAGACTTCTTGCTGGAAATCTTGGATTCTATCCTTGAAAGAAAGGCTTTCCTTTTCTCTCACTACTTCTTCCTCACTCACCATTTCCTAGTTTCTTCTCTCCTGCCTACAAACATACCCAAGCATTCTCTTTTCATAAAAACTTTACAAACTGTACTTCAATATTTCTAGCTATTGCCAGAACCTAGAGTTCCTTACCTTATCTCTGTTTCTTTGCACAGGTTTTCACCTCTGCCTGGAAAACATGCTCTCTCCTCACCCTCAATTCCTTTAATAAAAATTTTTAAATTTTTTATTGATTAATTAATTTAGAATATTTTTCCATGGTTACATGATTCATGTTCTTTCCCTCCCCTCCTCCTGACCCGCTTCCAGAGCTGACAAGCAATTCCACTGTCACCCCCAATTCTTAATAATCTTTAGTTTCTTTCCAAATTAAACTTTGGTGCCATTTCTTATTTGAACCATTTCCAGGTCCCCCCTCTCCTTCATCTACTCCCAGTTGTTACTATTCTCTCCCTCCTCAAATTAATTTTTACTTACTTGTCTATGTATAAAGAACATGAACTGGAGTCAGAAAGAACTGAGTTCAAATCAGACCTCAGACACTGACTAGCTCTGTGACCCTGAGCAAGTCACTTAACCTTGTTTGTCTCAGTTTCCTCTTCTGTCAAATGAGTTGGGGATGGATGGAAAACCACTCCATTATCTTTGCTAAGAAAACCCCAAATAAGGTCATGAAGTCAGATACAACTGAACAACAAAAATGCACACCCTGTATATCCTCAGCAGAAAGTAAGGTCTTCAAGAGCAGGAAATGTTTTGTTGCCATCTTTGTATTCTGATCATCTAACACAGAGCCTTGAACATAATAAATGTTGCATGCTTAATAAATGTTTGTTAAGTTGAGTTAAATTCCATCTCATTAACCTTAGCTCAGCATTATGGCTTATTGAGGTCTTTCTCCCCCAACCCCCCATAATGCTTTGTGTTCTATATGCCATCTGAACTTCCATCCACATCAAAGCTTCCCATCTAGATTGTAAATGGCTAGAGGATAGTTAATCTTGTGGTCCAGCAAACTGTGCACATTCATTCCACTAGGTTAGTGATGGTTAACCTTTTAGAGATGGAGTGCCAAGTCCCACCTCCACCAAGACCCCCCCCCCAGACCAAGTGCTATGCCTACCCCACTACCACATACTGGGCACACCCTGCCTCCTCTCTTATCCTACACTGGAGGGAGAAAGTACTCCCATTGGACTGCTGGGCAGGGGGGTGGGGGATGTGAAAAATGTCATTAGACATGATAGAAAGGAGGAGAGCAGCTCCGCCCAAGTCCCTCTGCCTTTCTAATTATGAATTATGGGGGTATGGGATGGGGAGAGAGGGTGGCCAAGTGCCCATAAAGAGTGCTCTGCATGCCTTCTTTGGCCCCCATGCCATGGGTTGCCATCACTGCATTAGGTAAAGCTGAAAACAAAGTTTTACCAAAGATTCCTGTTCTTAATGGTCATCTTGATTTTGAGATTCATTGTATTCTATATTGAAGCTTGAAGCTACTTGCATGTGACTGTCCCCATGGGGATCTGTCCTCCCATTCATCTGGCCCCCCTGGAAACCCTTGAATTATTACTGAGACTTCTTTTAGCTTTCTGTAAATGTACTCTCTCCTCCAGCAGCCAGAGAGTTCCCTAGGGCATAGACAATATCTGCTCCCCTTCAGAGGAATATGTGGCAGTAGAAGGAGTCAGAGCATCTAGGTTCAAATCCTTGCTAGCTCTCCTACTTTCTAACTGTGTGACCCAGGGCCAGGACTCTTCTGGCTCTCAGTTGCTGACATTAGTATATCCTAGAACAGTGTTGGTGAACCTTTATGGAGTTCAAGTGCCCAGAGGGCAAATTCAAGCTGTCTGTGAGCTGTGCATTATGACATTACCAGAGAGTGCTGAAGGAGAAAGTATTTGCTTTGGGTGGCTGGACAGAGAGGATGGGGCCTGCAAAAATGTCCTCAGGTGCTGAGAAGAGGCAGAACAGAGCAGCTCCTCAAGTGCTGGCTCTTCATGTGTGCCACATCTTCACCAATGTGGTCCTAGAGGGAAGGGAAGGGAATAAGTATTTATATAGTAAACTATATGTGTCAGGCACTGTGCTAAGTGCTTGTGAACATCTCATTTGATCCTCACAACAAACTTGCAGTGTAGGTGTCATTATTATTCCCATTTACAGTTGAGGAAACTGAGTCAAAAAAGGACTTTCCTTGCTAGTAAGTGTCTAAAATCAGATTTGAACTCATCTTTTACTGACTCCAGAGGCAGCACTCAATCCATTGCACCATCTAGCTGCCCCCTAATCACAATAAGATCTGGTATATGGCCCTGTACACAGGCCATAGAAATGTTCCATGGAACAGACTGCCAGTTATGGATCATCCCTGTCCCATCATTGGAACACAAGTTCATAGAGAGCTTTGCTATCACTGTTTTCACTTTTAATCAATAGGATAAACCTTTTTAGAGTCATTTGCTTCTTGCAATGATATTCAATCCTTTTGCTCAGATTAAGAAGAAAATTAGAGAAACAACCTACAGGTTATGCTAACAAGGAATTTGTACTACATTGCTTCTCAATAAACTGATGATATCTCCGCTTTACTCCCCTGGATCTGGCCAGAGTCAAGGCCCAACAAAAGTTACAGCTGAGCAAAGGTCATGATGCTAATTGACTCTTCGTAGGATTGGGGAAACTGAGGTGACACAGCTGAGTAGTTTTTACACAAGTAGAATCAGGATTGTGGGGTGAATGGGCAAAGAATAAGAACTGGACAGACTGACTGTAGATCTAGAGAGGCAAAAGGGAAGAGATGTCAAAAGTGGAAACCAGGTCACAACCACAATTGCAAGGCCTTAATGGATATGAGGGAAAAGATGAAGAAAGCAGAGATTTGGTACTGAGTAAGTCACAAGAGTCTAAACCAAACAGAGAGATCTTATCTCCTTATCCTTACCTTCAGGCTTCATGAGTACAGGGGAGTTTTAATCTGGTTGTGTGAGATTGGGCCCTTTCCTCTACCTTTGTCAGAATTCCCTTCAACTAGAGCTTTGAATCACTACTACTTCCTTCTTGAATACTCACAGAAACCAGGGTAGATAGACAGTAGATAGTATCTCTTCTAGATGGGTCACCTAGCTAGGCTTCCTAGGTATACCCCTCTCTACTCTTGATTCTTGCCTTCTGGACTAGTCTTCTCTTGATCTATAGCTAACTATCTCTTAAAAGTAGAGCTGGTTCTCTTCTCTGCTGCCAGGAGTCACTTTCTTTAAAGCCGCTACCTTCCAGGAATCCTGATCTCCTTTGTTTCCACAGAAAGCATGTGTCTCTGCTTCCTGCTAGATGCCTTAAATTCTAGAAATATCCAACTGTATCCAGAGCTATGCATAAGCTTTTTCTAGTCGATGGCCAGTTGACCGTCCAATCCAGAAAATTTCCTTCACACTTCTTAAAGAGGTGACAAGGCTTTGATACAGCTTTGTACTTCATAAGCAAGGCAATGCCTCTTTACCTCTGTTATTTACCCCTTACTTTTATTTTAACCCTTAGCTTCTGTCTTAAAACCTATAAGGTCAAGGCCAGTGATAGTGAACCTTTTAGAGGGGCAGGTGATCTGAGAAATGTCCTTATGCAAGAAGCCTGGCCCTGAGTTCCTCTGGCTTTCTAGTAATAATCTCTAACAAATTCTGTGCTAGGGTGATAGCATGTATGCCTACAGTGAGGGCTCTGAGTATCCCCTCTGGCACACATGCTATAGGTTCACCACCATGGACCTGGACAATTAGGGTTAAGTGCCTTGCCCAGAGTCACACATCTAGGGAGGATCTGAGATCAGATTTGAATTGAGGTCTTCCCAACTCCAGGCCTGGCTCTCTATTCACTGTACTACCCAGCTGCTCACTACCCCTTACTTTTTGTGATTATGGCAACTAGCTGAGGAGGGAGGAAAAAGGATGGGAGGGAGGAAGTCAAAAGAAACCAAATCCTTCCCTATTACATATATTTGAGAAAAACCACTGATTCCATATATTTAATCAGATGACTTGTCTTAATGACTAATACAGTATTTTGTAGACATTCCTTTATTAGAAAAGCACACTTAACTCAACTATGAGAAGGCATGAAGATCTACCATTGTTCTCGAAGTCACCAGAGGTGGGGCCCATTGAAATTTCCAAAATGATCTGCGCCATAGAAGAGTTTCTATCTTCTAAGATTACACCTTGGTTGGAGAAGCCAGGACATGTTAGACTGGCACATGTTGGGACCTGAATCTCCAAGAGGTTGTACTCTCAAATGATGATGCTAAAAAGCCAATGGTCTCCCCCCACCACCCCGCCCTCCAACTAGTTGACATAATCACAAAAAGTAAGGGGTAGATAAGAGAAGTAAAGAGACATTCACTTAGTAAGTGCAAAGATTTGACTAAGAAGTATATCCTGTGGAGCAGCTACATGGCTTACTGTATTGAGAGCCAGGCCTAGAAGAGGAGGTTCTGAGTTCAAATCTGACCTCAGACACTTTCTATTTGAGTGACCCTGGGCAATATAACCGACATTGCCTAGTCTTTACCACCCTTTTGCCTTGGAACCAGTACACACTATTGATTCTAAAATAGAAGGTAAGGATTTTAATTTTTTTTTTAAAGAAGTATATCTTGCAGTGATATATGTAGTGAGGAGAGGGATCTCCCCAGTGACAGAGAAGACCATTTTTTCAGCATAAAATGTAGTGTCCAGTGTTGACACTGGTAGAATAGCAAAGTGGAAATAACAACAGAATTGGAAATAGAAGACAGGGTCACTTCTCACTTCTGACACCACCTAGCTATGTTACCTTGAAAAAGTTAACACGTCTGAGTCTGATTTGCATCATTGACAAAATGGAGTTGAGATGAGGAAGCCCTGTGTGAGCTGTAAAGGGATCAATGGCTCATTCTGCAAGTATTTAAATGTATACTACTTATACTCCTACAGGCATTGTGCTAAGTATTGAGATAAAGAAAAGCAAAAATAAGGTCCCTTTTCTCAAGGAGCTCAGTCTAATGGGGGAGACAACAGGTAAATAACTATGCACATACCCCGCATATTGGTTGGCTCTTGACCTTTGTGCTCCAAGAGGACCAAAATGACCACTCCTGTGATGTCTTTTAACTCACGAGTAAATTGGATTTAAGTGAGGCACAGCTGCACAAAGCAATCTGCTTCACTCTCCCTTCCAGAGTCAACCAAGTCCAGTGGCAAAACCAAAATGGCTGCTGATGGCCTGAGATGCAGTAGATGACCTTGATTTCTTCAGTGTCTAACCAAGTTCTAAGCACTCCACAGCAGCCTGCTTCCACTGTATTAAAATAGGGAAATAGGGAGATAAGTTTGCAAATGATACAGGTTGGAAATCAAGTGGCTCACAGAGCTTCTGGATTGAATTTTCCAATTTACCGTTTCTAAAAGTGTTACAACCCAGGTTTTTCAACTGCCACCATCATGGCCATTAGAAGAAATTGTTCTCCTCTGCCCCTTCTGTGGTGAAGTCTTCACATGCCTGGGGTAGATACCCACTCCCCTAATTCACAAGTGGGTTTAAGGCCTGCCTGTTTCCCTCACCCTGGTTTAGCCTGTCTGCCAAGATGGTTTACCAGAGAATGGTGGCAGCTCATGCTACAACTTTTTGGATCAACAGTTGATAACTAGGTGGCAGATGAAAATCAAAGGAGGAAAGCAGCCCTGAATAAAGGGCTCAGCAAGTCCTCATATCAGAGGTATTCGTCTTCCCTGAATACCCCATACATGTAATTTCGTGAGAGCCGGACAGTGCTCACAGTGCCGCTCCTGTAACAGCGCCTGAAAAAAAACGGACTTTATGGCTCCTGCAGAAAGAGCCATATCTGGCCCTCCAAAGAGCCATACGTTGCTGACCCCTGCTCTAAAGGGTACGAGCTCTTTGCTTTCCCCTGCATTCCCCAGGACCTAACAAAGTGTCTTGTACATAGCAAACACTTCATAAATGCTTGTTAGGATATTGGAGTCTTCAAATCAAAGGCTAGACACGTAGAGTCCTTCCCTCTCCTGTGCCCAGCACCTCCGGGTGGTTCAAATGTACAGTGAAACTTTCCTCAATTGCATAGAATTGAAAGGAATCATAAGCATAATCTCATACTGCCCAGTTCTTATGCGTCAGTTATTCCTTCTCATTGAACAGACGCAGGAGAGAAAGAAGTTAAAAGCCATACGGAGTCATTGAAAGCCATACCAGGCGTGTAGTTAGGGCCAGTGAAGGGATCTATAATCATTAAGATCAAGAGAGAAGCTAAGTATGTAGGTGCAGCAGTGCTCATGCAGGCAACCCAGCGTGGCTCATATGCCCCCACTGCTTACCTCTCATGAAAATAATGAATAAAGGATAGCTAAAAGCCAGTGGCAGAAATGACTGAGGCTGGCAATTTGTTTGATCTAAGCCATTTGCCTTATGGTAACCTGGATAAGTTCTTACAGTGTTATTGTTGGGCGAGTTTGTGGTGTGAACAGGACATCAAGACTAGGGGACTTCTTTTATCCACATCAGCTTCAGGATTCAATTTCCCCTGACCCACTGTGAGTTTGTTTGTCTTCTCAGTGTTCTGGGTGTATAAATGCCTGATGTCCAACCCATGCTTGTCATTTCTTTCTGTTCCTAGAGAAGTAGAGACCTCTCTCTATATAATATAATATAATATAATATAATATAATATAATATAATATAATATAATATAATATAATATAATATAATATAATATAATATAATATAATATAATATAATATAATATAATATAATATAATATAATATAATAT
>NC_058133.1:468858137-468870050 GCF_016433145.1 Gracilinanus agilis
CTTCCTTCCTTCCTTCCTTCCTTCCTTCCTTCCTTCCTTCCTTCTTTACTTTTCCCCTTCTATCCTCCCTTCCTTTCTTCTCTCTATCTTATCTAGTCTGGAAGTATAGTAACCACTATACCCAGTTAGCATTAGCCATGCTGCATTTTAGAACTCCAGAGCTTAGATCAATGATGGGGAACCTTTTAGAGACCAAGTGCCCAAACTGCAACCCTCAAGCTATATGTGAATCCCCCACCTTACCCCAGACAGGGGAGGGAGAAAACACTCCCATTGGGCTTCTGGGCAGAGGGACAAATGGTGTGAGGTATGTCCTGCATACATGGAGAAGGGAAGAGGAGCAGCCCCCTCCAGCATGTGTGCCAGACGTTTGCTAGCACAGGCTTAGATGATCCATCAGCCTTAGCCCATTCTTAGTAGAAGAAATTCCATTTTTGGTTTCTAAAGGACTTTCATCCAAGGAAGTCTCTCCTTTAATAACTCTAGGGGCTCATACCTCTAGCCCAGTGATGGTGAACTTTTTAGAGACTACATGCCATGCCACACCCCACCCCAGACCCTATGCTGCATGCCCTGCATCCCCTTCCCCCTTCCCCAGACAGGGAAGAAAGCACTTGGTTGCTGGGCTGCTGGGCAAAGGGGCAGGTGAAGTGAAAAAATGTCCTTAGCATGGTGGAAAGTTCTCCCAGTCCCTCTGCCTTTTCAGTAACAAACTCTGGCCAGTAATATCTCTCATGTCAACAGAGAAGGCTCTGCATGCCCTTTTTTGACACACATTCCTTAGGTTCACCATCACAGATCTAGCCCCTGAAATTCTATTTTAATTTTGCCTAAGTCATAAAAAGAGTTCTGTGCTGAGTTTTATCTCCATATCACTGCCTCTGTCCTTAGGTAGTCACAATGTGTGTCCCTCCTGTGCCCATTATCCCATCTGGCTCAACTTACATGACATATTAAATATACATTAGCTTAATCAAGTCAATCCTACCCAGGCCTGGGAAGTCTCCATTGGCTGTTAGATGGCATAGATGCCAAAGAATTGGACCCGATAGTGAGTTCCAATCTGACCTCAGATACTTCCTAGCTGTGTGATGTTAAGCAAATCCCTTACCTTCATTTTGCCTCAGGATCTACTTCATGAAATTATGAGAATCAGATGATATAACATATATAAAATTCTTTGTAAATCTTAAAATTCTATAGAAATGCTAATTATTATTACAACTATACTGTATCCCTTTAAACCTCACATTTAATTTTTAGCAAAGAAAAATCAGTCTCTGCTCAAGGGAACAAGTCGTAGTTCATAAGCACTTTGTGAGTTGTGCATTGTTTTGTTTAGAGATACAATTAAAAAACAGCTTGGAATTCTAGCTTCTTTCCTGCCTTCCCCTACTCCATAGAAGCTAGAGTGGTGCTAGAGTAACTGGGAGGATGGTGGAGGATATATATATATATTTTTTTTTTTCGAGGATGGTGATTAATGATTTTTTTAATCCTGTCCTTTTGTCTTAGAATTGATACTAAGTATAGCTCCAAGAGTTCCAATAGAAGAGAAGTAAGATCTAGGCAATTGGAGTTAAGTGACTTGCCCAGGATAACACAACTAGGAAGTATATAAAAGCAGACATGAATGCAGGACCTTCTGTCTCCAGGCCTGTTCTCTATTCACTGAAACACCTAGTTGCCCCTCTGGCCATCAAACAGTTTTCTTGCCACTAAAATTGGAAATTATGCCTTTCAGTTTTAACCTTCTCTAGAATTATTTATCTGTAAGTCCTACTAGGGCCAATTATTTCAGATAGGTCCTTCCATACTTTATTCCTTGGCCATTTTTCTTGCTAACAGACTTGCTAATTTATTTTCCCCACCCCTTCCATTTATGGAACCATAATAAATTCAATACCACTATCCCTCAAAAGAATGCAACAATCTATTCCCTAGTACCTCCATTTACCAACCTAACTTCCCAAGTCAAAATATCTCCTTTCAGTCATCATTTACCCATATATGTTGTCTCCCTCATTAAAATGTAAGTTTCTGAGCTAGGCCTAGATTTAGGAGGTCCTGGGTTCAAATCTAACCTCATACACTTCCTAGCTGTGTAACCCTGGGTAAGTCACTTAACCCAAATTTCCTAGCCCTTACTGCTCTTCTGCCCTAGAACCAATTCACAATATTGATTCCAAGACAGAAGGGAAGGTTTTTTTGTTGTTGTTTTTCAAAGCAAGCTCCTTAAAGACAGAGACTTTCTTTACTCTTGTTTTTGTATACCTGTGCTTAGTATGATGCATGATACACAGTAAACATATAATAAATGATTTTCTTTAATTCATTTATATACTTAGAGGAATAGTGGTAACCATATGATTCAGTAAAATTGCCTTATATATGCAATCATATGAATATATACTATTAAAAATTATTTCATATATTATACATGGAGAATATAGTAGACTAGAAGATAGAATTTTTTTTAACTCTTATTTTCTGTCATAGTAACTCTAAGACAAAAGGTCAAGGGCTAGGCAAATGGGGTTAAATGACTTGCCCAGGGTCACAAGGTAGAAAGTATCTGAGGCCTGATTAGAATCCAGGCCCTCCTGATTCCAGGGTTGGTGTTCTATCTACTGTGCTACCTAGTTTCCCCTTAGAAGAGGTATTTGGGTCAGGAATGTGTAGAAGTTCTCTATTTCATTATCATTTTTGTTATCTGGAGGATTATGTTCAGTTTCATTGGGTATGTGATTCTTGGTTTTAGGTCTAGATCCTTAGCCTTTTGGAATGTCATATCCCATACCTTGCAGTCCTTTAATATAGAAGCTCCCAAATCTCGTATAATCCTGACTGTGGCTCCACAACATTTGAATTGCTTCCTTCTGACTGACTGCAGTATTTTTTCCTTAGCCAGGGAGTTTTTAAATTTGTCTATAATAGTACTGGAATAGTTTACTTTAGAGTATCTTTCAGGTGATTGGTGGTTTCTTTCTATTTCTATTTTCCCCTCTTGTTCAAGGATATCAATGTAGTTTTCTCTGATTATTTCTTGTAATATGGTATCTAGGTTCTTTTTTTGATCATAGATTTCGGGTATACTAATGATTCTTAGATTATCTCTCCTAGATCTGTTTTCCAGGTTAATTGTTTTTCCTGTGAAATATTCAGATTTTCTTCTATTTTTTTATTCTTTTGGTTTTGCCTTTTATTTTCCTGATGTCTTGTGGAGTCATTAGTTTCCATTTGCTTAATTCTGACTTTTAGAGTTATTTTCTTCCTTGAGTTTTTCTGTTTCCTTTTCCATTTGGCCAACTCTACTCTTGAAGAAGTTGTTTACTTGAGCTGTTTGTTTTTCGCTTCTATTTCTATTTGGCCCACTCTAATTTTTGGAAGTCATTTTTTTCCAGTGAATTTCCTCCATGTTGTTGAATGTTTCTTTTTTTTTATTATTTTATTTTTTAACTTATTTTCAAGTTCTTTTGGGGCCTGACAGCCTTTCCCACTTTCCTTTGGGGGCTTTACATGTTTCTTTTTTGCCACTGTGGTTTTCTTCTGAGTTTGTATTTTGATCTTCCCTATCACTAAAGTAACTTTCTAAGGTTAGTTTTTTTCTTTATCTTTTGATTATTTTTCAGTTATTTCCCCCCTGCCCCTCATTACTTTGTCTATCTGCTGAAGTCCTGTTCTGCTCCTGTCATAGAAGGAGCACTGTTCCAAGCTTACAGTGTATCCGTCTGTGGTGTTTGGGGAAGGCCTGACTCTCTTTGGTTCCCATAGTATACAATTCAAGAGGTTTGCCTGGTTGGCTTCTTGTTAGGAGGCTTGCATCTGTTTTGTCCAGCTTGATTGTGCTCCCCCTGCTATGGGTTCCCCTGTTGTTTCGCAGGCTGGGATGATTCCTGCCCTACCATTTCCTTGCCTAAGTACTTTGGGCTGCTTCTCTACTCTGCCATTTATTGCTTCAGGCCACACGCTACTTCTTCAGACTGGTTTGTGTTCTGATGTTTCCTCTGATGTTGAACTCACTATGTTACTCTCCCCAGTAAGACATATACCTCCTACTCACCTTTGTTTGAGGCTATTTATTTTCTATTTTTGTGTGTTTAGATAGTTTGGGTAAGAGGAGAATCTTTTACTACAACATTTTAACTCCCAGCATGTGATTCAACTCTAGCTGTATGACCCTGGTGCTTGATACATGTTTATTAACTATTATTGACTCTATGGAGAAAAAGATAAGGGCAAACCTTTTAGATGGTCTCAATTTCATTAGATGGATAATAGTTCATATTTATATAGATTTTAAGGTCTTTTTTTATTAGTTTAAGATTTTTAAGAAGAGTTTAAATATATTATCTCATTTGGACCTTGAAACAACATTGTAAGACAGGTGCAATTTATTTTCCCAATTTCACAGATGAGGAAATTGAGGCTCATCAAGGATAAGTGGCTTGCCTAAATAGCTAATAAGTATCTGAGGTATCATTCAAACCTGGTTCTTTCTGACTTTAAGCATAGAATTCTATTTGATTATGATGTGTTATCAGATCAACCTGATACATTAAAAAGAGTAGAAGATTTTTTAGTCAGAGTAATTGGATTTAAATTCTGACTCTATTTACTAATCGGGCAAGCCACTTAATCTCTCTGGGCCTCAGTCTTGTCATGGGCACTATGTAAAATGAGGCTATTGAACTCAATGTAAAAGTACCTTCTAGCTCCAAGTCCCAAGATTTTTGTGACATAAATGCTCATATATGCATTAATATTGAAGTATGGGTTATAGTAAGAATAAAGCATAGGACTAGAGGTGCAGAAATTACATAGGTAGCAGTGCTATTCATGCCAGAGAATATTAATAGATTTGCTCACACAAGTTGAGGTCATTCTGTGAGGGATGCTGTTGAAGGTGGAATTCAGAGTTTGAAGAGAGAGAAGGGTCAGACTTGTTATTGTGGAGAATGCTAAAACAGTCAAGAAAAGATGAATAAAAGAATGGTCATGCAGCAGTGAACACCTACTTGTGATAATACAATATATATTTATTAGTCCTTAGTCCATAGTCTTGTATATTCATCAAATAGTTCTCTGTTGCTCCAGAATAGGGACAGAGAGGGCAGATGGGAGGGATGATCTAAAATGGAAATTAGCAGAATGGGAAAAGAATATATGGATCTGGTGACCTTAGATTATGAGCACCTTGAAGAAGGGAACTTTCTTTTTTCTCTTTTGTATCCACCTTGCTTGGTATGTTGTTGTTGTTTTCAATCAGGCTCTTGGATTCCATTTGGAGTTTTCTTGGCAAAGATACTGGAGTGGTTTGCCATTTCCTTTTCCTGCTCATTCTACAGATGAAGAAAACAAGGCACAGTTAAATGACTTGCCTGGAATCACACAGTTAGAAGAAAGTGTCTGAGGCCAGGTTTGAACTCAGGAAGATGTCTTCCTTACTCCAGGTCTAGCATGCTATCTATGGCACCACCTAGCTGCCACCTTGTATGTAGAAGGTACTTATTAAATGTTAATTGATTGGTTGGCAAGGAATTCATGGGTGTAAAAGTTTGTATTGTTGAAATGACTGACCATGGGGAGAGAAGAGTGACATACTAGAAGAAGAAGGAATGGTCAAATGGATCTGAGGGACTAATGATGAGGTCCAAACATTCAATACCCTACAATGAGAGTAACAGAAATTGACTTGGAGATCATAGGAATCAAGGAAGTTAAAAGATTGAAAGATTAGGCTACAAGACTAGAATTACAGACATATTGAAGTTGTCAAGAACAATGGAAAAGGATGGATCACAAGAGAAAGGTACTGTTACTTATACCTTTGACTGAGCAGATTTCTTAGTATCTTCCTTGTTGAGGAGTTAGTAAGAGCTGATGGAGAGGCCATATCATTGTCAATCAGAGCAGAGTGGGGAATAAAGAATTTTTTTTTTATTAACAAGCCAAGATCAGTAATGGGGAAGATGAATGATAGCACTGATAATTCTGTTTAAGGTAGAAATTAGGTCAAAGCAAGGATTTCAACAAAATCTCAAGGGTGAGATACTGACTTGATTGAAACAATCCATCATGGAGATGAGCAAGAGAATGATGAACGTGACAAAGAGTTTGTTCAATTTGTCTCATTCAATTGTTCTTTGGGCACATGCCTATTCTTTTGACCAATCATGTTCAATCATGACTACTCTCCAGATTTTCCTGAAGTCCCTTAACCTGGAGAGTATTACCCTCACTGTTCTCTGTAGCAATGGGTAAATCTTATCAAAAGAGATTAGAGAGGGTCAATGGGATGGGGGGGGGAGGGTGGTATTATTGGATTGCTTGAACTTCAAAGGAGGAGAGATTGTTGAGTGATGGTGGCAGTGCAAGGATCATAGGATCAAGGGATTTAGACTTGGGTGGGGAGCGGATTTTAGAGATCATTAATGCATCCTCTTTGCTTTATAGATGAGGAAACTGAGCCCCAGAGAGATTAACTGATTTATTCATAGTTAGACAATTAGTACATTGAAAAGTCAGGATTTGAACTCATGTTTTCTGACTCCAAATACAACATCTTTTATATGGCACCATGCTCGCATACATGTGCCTATGGAGAACAAAGAACATAGTTACTTCTGATGGCCCTGTGAGATGTGAAAGAGGAAGAAGTCAGCACTAACTAGATCAGGACGTGTCCCCAAGCATGTGAAGACTTCCCCCAGTGGAATGGGTGGATGAGAACAATTCAATGCAATGGTCATGAAGATGACTGAAGCAGGCACTATGAAGCACATAGAGCTTAGTCAGACATTGAAGATGTCAAAGTCATCCACTGCATCCCAGACCCTTTCCAGTCATCCTGATTTTGTATTGCCGTAAGACTTGTATGTCTCTGGGTGAGTGAAGCTGATGACTTTGTGCAATGCTGCCTTACTTAAATCTAACTCACTCACCAGTCAAGTCATCACCCTGATGTCACTGGTTCTCTTTGGAAAGGAAGAACAAACAAAACCCCCATTTTACAGACTGAGCATCTGAGTCTCAGACAGCTTAAGAGCTCACTCACAGTCACACAGATTTCCTGATTTCAAATCTGGTGTTTTTATTATGGAGTTTCAAAGTCAGTTGACAAAGATTAATGGAGGGTAAAAGGAGAGTAAGAATTATACTTAGCATTTGAGCTAGACTCCCTAAGGAGCATAATGAAGGAGGTAAAAAAAAAGGGGAAATAGGGACAGAGGAGGGCTAGGTCTGAGATATGAGTATGGGGTTTCAAGAGCTGGGAACGCTGGGACTGAGAGAAAGTAGGGTTAGCTGGACTCCATAGGACTTTCACCTTTTAAAGCCCTTCCTTTTTCTAAATCTAACATTATATGGTCCTCCATTGCTCTAGGGAACAAGGCAATCCCCAGGCTTTCACAGAGGTGCCTCCCAGACCCTGGGCTATCTCCTTGACAATTAGAGATGAATGTGGGAACTCCAATAACTCTTGTTGTCTAGCCCCCTCATTTTACAGATGAAGAAACCAAGGCCCAGAAAAGTAAAATGTTTTGTCCAAGGTCACAGAGAGAATAAAGGTTTGAGTCCTTAAAGAAAGAGTTTAAGTGACTTTTTCAGGGTGGCACACCTAGTGTCAGCAGAGGAATTTGAACCCAGTCCCTCAGTATCTCCATTGAGTCTCTTTAAACCCTTTAAAACCTTCAGGGATTCTGTTGTTGAGGGCCTTAGTGCTTCAAGAAGAAACTCTCCAGTTCTGTCACAAAGGTCAGGGAGGGAGAAGCTCAGAGACTACAGGTGCAGTCAAGCATGAACAATGAGTGGCATTATCCTGATTAGCAGAAACAGAAAAACAAGCATCATTGAATACCTAACTGCCTAATTGCCTGTTGGGTCTGCTCAAAGGCTGGCTGTTGTCTGCCTTCTGGCCAAGGCTTGTTATCTGACCTCAATAGCTAGCACTACACAACCAGTCCAGCCACTCCTTCATGTGACCTTGGGCCTCAGTTTCCTCATCTGTTAAAAGAGGTGTGCTAAAATGACCTTTCAGATCCTTCCTGGCTTAAGCTGCAGGAATCTATCAAATGCTGCTGTTTCTGGCTCTGAGACACTGTCCAGTTTTGTTTTCTCTTTCTCTCTTTTTTTATTCCTTGAGCATTCTTTCTCTTTTCTAGGAATAAAGTTTGAAAAAATGCGCCACTCCCCTCAAAAGAGATAAGAAAATGCCTTTCTTTGGTTTTGCTGAATTACCTTTTTTCCTCTTCTTTTTCTCTCTCCTTCTCCTTCTCCCTTACCTTCTCTCTCTCTGTCTCTCTGTCTCCATCTCTGTTTCTGTCTCTCTGTCTCTATTTCTGTCTCTCTATCTCTATCTCTGTTTCTGTCTCTCTATCTCTGTCTTTCTCTCTGTCTCTATCTCTGTCTCTCTGTCTCTCTGTTAGTCTTTGTCTCTGTCTGTCAGTTTCTGTCTCTATCTCTGTCTCTCCCCTTCTCCTTTGTTGCAGGGAATGATAGTCCCTGCTTAGGGGAGGAGGAGGGATGCCGTTGAAAATGAAGGTGTTAGAAAATAGAAGAGATAGTCATACTTTTTAAGAAAAAAAAAGTGAGCCACTGGCTGGCCTTGGAAATTTCTTTGCTACATAAAATTATTTTCTATAAAGATTTTCACTCTTTTAAACTCTTTGGCCTAAAGATCTAGTAACAGCTCCATTGTCCTGAGTGGAACCTCATCCAGCAGTCTAACTCCTTCTTCCTCTTCTCAGAGAGTCATATGACCTTGCAAGGTGTTGCCACTGACCAAGATCATTTCACAATAATTGCTTAAGACAATGAAAGCTTCATTATGGCATCGCAAGGCTTTTGGCTTCTTAAGGGCACATGCAAGTTGTTCCAAGCTGGAAAGAAAGCTGCTCAGCACGTTCCTGGGGACTGACCTTGTGTGTTGTCTGAGAACCAAAGCAGCCAAATAACCAAAGGCTCATCACCACTAATATGGACCTTGTGACAAATGTCTAGACCATAGTGACACAGTTACAATCACAATAGTTCTCAGACCTGCAGAGGCCAGGCCAATAGCCCCCTCCCCTCCCCAGTTTCATCTTCCATCTGGAGGCTCCAGTTCCTGCTTCCTGCTCTCCATCCAGAGCTCTGGCTTTCAGTTCCATGCTCCCAATGTCCAGTTGGTCTAGTTATCTCCATTCAGTTTTGCTCCTATAGAGTTAACTGTCCTCCTCCTTCTCCCCACACATAATATTATTTTGCTTAGCATTGTCTTTTCCTGGAACCAATGAACAACATTACGCAGGATATTTCTGTATAACACTGGTCACTCTTTGGGGTGGATCTAGCCACAGATGGAAAGCTAGTGGCACAGTGGAGAGAGTGCCAAGCCTGAAGTCAGGACCACTCATCTTCAGGAGTTCAAATCTTAACTCTGATATTTATTAGCTGTGTGGCCCTGGACAAGTCACTTAACCCTTTTTTGCCTCAGTTCCTCATGTATAAAATGAGATTGAGAAGGAAATGAAACCACTCCAGTATCTTTGCCAACAAAACACGTCATGAAGAGTTGAAGAGCAACAACTAGCCCCAGACAGAGCTGAGTGATTTCCAGAGGTCACCGTTCTGAGATCGCCACTCCTATAGACCACATGGGAAATTTTATTCACCCATACACAAAATCAAAGATACCTGGAAGCTTGGATTTGGAGGGGACATCAGAGATCATCTAGTCCAGTGATTTCCAACCTTTTCTAATATGAAGACCCTCTTTTAACTTCAAAACTATGTCTCATCCTCAACCTGATAGTTGCCGTGCTACTGAAATCTGTCACTCGAAGAAAATACATGATAACAAAAAAGTCACAGCGACACATTTAAATTAATTTGTATTTCATTGTTCACAGCAGCATCTACATACATTTGAAAGATTAGTCATGCCTATATAGGAGACATTATTTATTCAGTCTGCAGAAGGTATGTTTATTTATTATTTTGAGTCATGCTGCAGATTTTGGAGCTAAATAAAGATCAAAATAATAGAGCTCGGTGTGCATATGGATTTCCAGAGCTTCTTGCCATAGCTACAGGGCAAGGGTATGTCATGGATCCCTTTGTCAGGCTGGGGAGGCCTTTAGACCCCGTCCCAGAAGAGTGTTTTTAAGTGCATAAAACAAAACACACAGGATTACAAAAGAAACCAATTATCTTCAAATGCAGCAACTTCACAGACTAGTACTTCAAGAACTCCTACCAAAGGAGCTCATGACTCAGAGTTTGGAATCCTCTGTCAAAGTCATCCTTAGGACATGACATTCCATCTCCTATCCCCAGGTCTTTGTACATGTGTTCCCCCATGTTTGGAATGTACTCCCTTTCTAGCTCCTAGTTCTAGAATCCCTCGGTTCCTTCAGTGAATATGTCAGATACCATTTCTTCTCTGAAACCTTTCTTGATCCCTCCCAGTTGTTAATATAACAGAGATGTAGTTTTATGTTAAGCTGGAAAACAGGAAAACAAGTGTCAATCATTCTTATTTCCCTTACACTCACCTTTTTAGGGACTTTTTCTCCCCTTGGGTGCAACTTTCTCTCTAGTCACTCCCTAGACCCATTCTGGAGAGTATCTTTGTTTTTGAACCAGAAAATGAAGGATGTTTTATTCACGCCAGGCCAACCAATGCTAAAGTAGTCTCTTTTTTGGCAAGTTAAAAGAGTTCCAGACAGAGATCTCACTCTTTCCCTTTCTGTTCCCAAATCCTCCCAATCATTTTTCCTCTAAAAAAAACCAAACTCTTATTTTCTGTTTTAGATTCAATACTAAGGATGAGTGTCAAGGCAGAAGAGCTGTAAGGGCTAGGCAACTGAGGCTAAGTGATTTGCCGAGGGTCACCCAGCTAGGAAAAATCTCAGGTCAGGTTTGAACCCAGGACTTTCCCTGTCCGGGCCTGGCTCTCTATCTATTGAGCCACCTAATTGCCACCACCCCCAATCATCCTTCTTCACATTTCATTCCATAATGTACATAGTTTAGCAATGTGGGCTGTTCATAACTGTTAACTAAAACAAAATAAGCATTTAAACACAAAAGGGAAAACAAACTTCTAAGAAACAAGGATAAGTTTTTCAAAAAGAGACATTAGACTCATGCCATCTGTTGTAGCCAGTTCTAACATCAGCACTTTCTTAGTTCAAGTTAAATGTTGGAATGAATAAGGCACTAGCAAGTTATTTAGCAGTTGACAAAGTGAGGCTTATTTTTGTCCGAACACAACAAGGCTCTGCTTCTCTGGACATAGCCTTCCATTCCCCCAATCCCACCTCTCATCTCCATATAGAAATGCATCTGATCATCAGGCCAGGATATGGTGAAAGAGATGGTGAATCATGTCATAGGGGCCCTGACTGCCCATTTCTGGAAATCTTTATGCCTCAAGGTGACCAGGAAGCTGCTTAGCTCAGGTCCTAGAGAAGTCTTTGTCTTATTTTAGAGAAAGCTCATCCTTGTGGAAGGAGAGAAGGAGGAAAGAGCTGGAGTGATGGAAAGAATCCGCTTACAGGAAATGCTAGTAAATATTAGTCCCATCACATATTTTCAAGAGACAGAGGGAAAGGAAAGAAAATAAATGAAGAATAACTGCCTTTGGTCTGCACTTTGGATGGATTTTTTAAAAGATACTGAATGTATTATTATATCAGTTTATTTTGCCAAATTTTCCCCCTTTTAAAAAAAACATGTTATAAGGGATATTTTGTTGGGTAGGGAATGTGGGAAAGATATTTTTTTGAAATAATATTGGTATAAAAATAAAAGTATCAATAAAAAAATAAGATTTTAAAGAGAACGTATGCTCCCCAGGATTAGGGATTCTTTCTTTCTTCCTTTCTTCCTTCCTTTCTTCCTTGCTTTCTTTCTTTCTTTCTTTCTTCC